>NW_022144983.1:0-8151 GCF_000002235.5 Strongylocentrotus purpuratus | reverse complement strand
ATTCGTCTCTTCACTGTAATTTACAAAAAAAATAACTGAGTTATTGCACCACCAAACTGACCGTTTAGGGTTGAATTGAAGTCAAGTTTGGCTGTTTTCCCAGCGAATACTAAGTACATGCCTACATTTTAGTGTGGGCTTCCCGCATAGGCCTTCTTCTCACAAATTTCTAATATTTACCTACGAACCCCAAACATAGCGATCACCAGGGCCACAATCCAGCCAATGATCCATGTTTGGGACACCAGCTGTTGCTTCAAAGTCGCAGCATTATTCCGAGTCCTTAGTGATCCCGACCCACATGAAGTTGTTCGTCCCACCAGGCGAGGACCGCAATCCAGCCCATGAGGCCGCCGTCTGGCCCCGTTGCCTCGCCCATGACGGTCGTACGTCGCTTCGACACCAGAAAGATCTGAAATTGAAAACGTTCAACGATTATTCTGTTATACCATTCAAAACTGTCAATGCACATCACTCTGCCTTATCTGCGCTTGCGCGGTAATAATTAGGCTTACTAAAATTGCAGAATTGTAAGTATTCATTGCAAGTATTTTTATGGAGTAAATGCCCCGAGAATTTTAATTTCATAAAGCATTGCAGTTATATTAGAAGAGCTCGGAAGTAATGTAATTGAAGTCTGTTCAATCATCAGGCTTATTTGCAGCATGTGCGTTTTATCGTCAGTGTTGTTTTTTATTCCTAATTTGGCGATATTCAAATAGGCCCACGTATGCTACTTCCTACAATAAAGAGATGAACTCCCTTAACTCCATAATTTTGGTAATTGGCAAATAGATGTTATAACTGGAGTACTTACGGGTCACTGAATGCTGAGATCCATCTCGAGTCTTTAAAGATAAGCCGAGAGATTGATGATTTTCAAAATTAGCATTGAAACCGAGGGCCCCAGAGCTCTCTTTTGTTGAGAGGATAAAAATGGACCTCTATTCATGCGATGACGTAGCACGAGAGCCTCGGTTTCAATGCTATAATTTTTTTCAACGCCCTTTTATAATGCAATCGAAATACACTATACGGTGCGCCACCAATCGTTTGTCTCGAAAATGGCCCTTTCCAAACACAAACACAAGTGCATTTCAAAGTCTCGTTTTCAAATCGTAAAGTTATGCCCCTCAAAATAAATCCAAATTGAATCGCGTGTGACACAAACTAACTGTCTAGCCCTTACTGAGATCGAATACCTGTGCACTCGTCGTACAGGTCGACATATAAATACGAAATGTATGGCTACATGCGCAGCACAAAAATGAAAACATGCGCGCAATATTAGTTAGGGTTTCTGCAGACCAGTAAATAAACTGCCATACACCCCAGTGATAAATACCCCATGATATCCAAAAAATCCGGAAAATACTCACAACCCAAGGGTATTTGAGACACACATCAAATTCAAGTTTATTTTATCATCTTTCGTTTTCTGTTAAAGTTTTGAAGGGAAATCCGATGACTTTTTGGAGAAGTTTCCATCCAAAGCTGATCACTAAACTAGTCATGAAGCCCCATCCCACTAATGATGCCCACTCTCCATTGCAAACAGAGCAATTTAGGGCCTAACTTCAACCAAATCTCACAGAAATATTACAAGCTCGCAGTCCTGTTCCCGGCAACCGCCCTTCATTTTCACAAACCCTCAAGCTCATGTCCCACAAAATGCTTGAATAGCAGAGAATTTGGGGACAAGCAATCCTGATTTGGCCGGCTTACGGTAATTTTGGGCCCATTTACTAGCAGGCTGCAATACAGCATACACGACGAACACCTTTTGCGCCCTCCAGCGGGAGTCAAGGTGCAGTCTGTTATATAATCGCAAGGCCGTAGATTCAGTGCAAACAGGGCGCTGGGAACGTCTGATGCCGCTTCGCCAACCTCGTGTCCAGGGCTTACCGGGTACTTTATTTTCAACCTCGTCTGCAATAGTGAGACAGCAGTAATTGTGAGCACGTACTGCTCAACCCCTGGGGACGAGGTGGGCCACTTCGCATACATGACGTATGATAAACAGCTGTATAATTATGTAGCGAGTTTGAGCGCTGCATCTACGTCACAGGTCGCGCAAAATCTATCCAATGAGAGCGCAAAGAGCGGATCAGCCCTTCCCAGCGTCCTGGATGCAGGGCGGGGGTACCGGTGTAGCATGAATTTAGGTTTTATGAAATACGGACTCATTGGTGGTATTGCGCATGCTCATGCATAGATAATTAGAAGAGGCCGGTCACGTGAGAGGGTTTAACCAATAAAAGGGAAAAAGAGTCCGATTTTCATACGAGTCTGATTTTTATATGACACCGGTCTCAGTTTGCAGAGCGATGGTCCGGGTACGAGAAAAGGCCGAAGAAACTTTCATTGAACTTTACTGCAGTGAACAGAACACGTTTAGAAGTTAGAGTCACTGATCTATGTATGTTGATGAGAGGTTTATGTGAACAGTAGAGTTGCTTTCTTTCTCTTCGAATGTCAGCGAATTGGTTTTAAAAAGTAATACACATCATAATGCCAGACGATTCACAGAGAGAATTTGATTCCATGGGTTGTTCCCTGGTTCTTCTGTCCTTCAGCGTCAACTTGTTGTATGGATGTGTATTAAAGAGTCTCGGTGTGCTGCTACCGACGCTAACGGACCAGTTTTACGACGGACACATGGATCATTGGCATTGTGACATCATTGATTTCCGTTGCCTCAGATATCACAGGTAAATCTTACTATCTTGACAATGTGCAAAACTTATTGTACATTATGTATTATTTTGATTTGTATTTGAACCTTCGATGTAAAACCCTACTGCATCATGCTTGCCTAATCTTTTAAATTATATGAATTTTTTGTCACTAAAACCCCCGGTATATAGGATGGAAATGATGGTCGGTGGATTTGGCAGCGGCTTTTGTGTATGTATAGGTCGCCTTGTAAAACAGCTCAAAACCTTTTGGTTTTTTCCTCAAAACTGTGCAGTAAAGGGGATCTGTTAACGGAGAGTCAACAGAACTTGCCCTGTTTTATCGCAGTGTGCTGCGTCTCACTGTAACATGGCGAATTGACGAGCAAAGATCGTATAGTCTCTGTGAAAACGGTTTTGTAAAGATGTTCTTCCTAGTAGTGTGAGATAATGCATGAAACAAGCAGTTCATTAATTATTAAACAACGAAAATTAAATCGTCTGGGAGGTCACTATAGCTGCATCTGTTAAATTGTAATGCCTATTGGTTGTGTTATCAGCATTATGGGGATCAGTGCCATAACCAATAATTTAAATATGAGAAACAAACATCTGCTTTTATGGCACTTTAATTATATAAGCTGATGTCATTACCTAGTCTGAGTATCACCCTAAATACGGCATTGAGGGGCATCCACAGTTCATATATAGACCCGTTCACAAGACTATAATACCCTCAATAATACCTGACCCCATTTTTACTTGCATTTGTCCAAGGTCTATTCACCGCACCTCTAGAAAACCTATTTGGTAGCCGCAGGGTGGTCGTCGTCAGCACTTTGATGATGTGCCTGGGTTTACTTGTAGTTCCCTTTGCAACAAACATCTTGCAGATAGCCGCCTTATTGGTACTTCTTGTAGGTAAGGTATCAAAGTTACAACGTTTGGCGGATCAAGGGGGCCAACGGGAATCATGCCCCCACCCTAGAAAAAAGGGTGACCGACAGTTTGCAATTAAAACCAGAGAAGGAGAAGAAGACTGTTTTGGATCGATGTTTTTGTTTAAAGTGCCTCCTAGTGTCCAGTAAAATTATTCATCAAGGCCTACCAGTACCATATTGCACGAAGTTTCAAAGCTTCAAGGGTTTTACTTTAATAATTACGCTAATTATCCATGGCAACTTTTGCGAGAAAGTGACACTTTATGTTTTCACGAAGTAGCACTCAGTTCCATTATACCTTGTAATGCATGGCGCGCACGGTGCTCTATTGCGAGCAAAACTTTTTCACGAAGTAACACTCTCCTTGTTTGAGTGCGCGCGCGCTGACCTCCGTTTCCACGAAGTAACACTCACCTATTGTTGTAATACATTGAAGCGCTACTCCGTGAAAACAGAAATTTATAGTTTTGCAGGTTTTTTGGTTTCACGAACTAGCACTCACATTTTTTTCTCTTATTTCTTGTTGATTTAATATACAAACGAGTCAAAACCAGCAAATTTAATAAATTCAATACATCAAGTGTCCACAACGAGAAACCCAAATGAAAATACTCTGCAGTTTTGACGCAAAGCGTTGTTCTAGAAGGCGTTCAACTTTAGATGCCGTTTTCTCCGATATAGTTTTTACTCGTATGTTACTTCGTGGTACTGACGACATTTCAGAATAGTATCCCGACCAAATACGACGAAGGATCCTGGTATACATTTCACTTTATCTCTGACTTTTAAAAGACGTGAATTTTATTTAAGATTGAAATTCACTTGTCAGTGCAATTTGAAGATCTCCACGAAACGAGGTCAAATTTATTCTGGTAACGAGAACATAATGCCAGCCACCACAATGACAGAGTTGAACATTGACTTGTATACGTTTTTTTTTAATTGGAAATATTTGACAGAATTTTTCAAAACTACATATCTTCTGTGATCGTTTTTGTTTTTTACAGGAACGAGTATTGGAATCCTCAATGTTCTCAGTAAAGCTTTACTTGCGAAGCACTTCCGTCGACATTTAACCGTCGCCTGCGGCATGGGCAATATAGGGCAGGCGGTGGCTCTTCTTGTTTTTGCCCCCATGATGCAGCTTTTCCTGGATACATACGGCTGGAGAGGGGCAACACTTTTGATGGCTGGGGTCTGCTTTCATGCCGTACCATTCGCTGTCCTCGTCAGAGATGCTGATCATAAACCCAAACTATCAGCCCCTGACGGGTCGAAATGAGCATCACGAAGCAGATTCACCTGGCAAGAAGTGTCCTCTTTCTGCCGGAGCAAGTTGTCTTCGTCTCTGCAAGGCTACGAACCTCGGAATCCTCCTTGAGTTCAATTTCGTGATAATGTACATGTGCCGATTCGGACTCAACATTGCTTACAACTCCTGGATGGTCTACTTCGTCCCCCATCTTGTAGCCAAGGGGTGCTCGCCCCAAGTGGCCGCCGCGCTTTTCTCGCCGGCAGCGGTAGGGTACTTCATCGGGACAGTCATCTGGGCTCCTTTCATCGACCGTGGTCTGGTGAAGTGTACATCAGGGATAATCGTGAGCAGCTTGGCTTTGTCCGTCTCCTATGTGGTAGATCCCTGGGTGAATGACGTCATTGGCATGGCGGCTATTACCTTTTTGCTGGGTCTATCCTTATCGGCGTTGTATACCCTGACGGATGTCCCTGACCAAGGAACTGTTTGAGATGGAACGACTCACGAGCGCGTTTGGATGGATTCGAGCCTTTGGATTCCTGCCCAGGATTCTTGCAGGATTTTTCCCTGGTAAGATACACAATTTGGGCTGAGTTTGTCATCAGCAAACACACAAAAGATTACTAGGGCCTATAAGGATCCGTTTTACAAGTGTACATGTCAATCAAATTACATTAGTGGAGCAGAAGAATGTAGTTAAAAGTGCAGTTACCTGAACCTGAAAATGATCAAAAACTGATATTAGGCTCTATAATCCGAAATTGAAGTCTAAAGTATAATAGGCCATCAAACGTCGATCCCAAGTCCAGTCACGTCGATTACAAGTCATATCACAAGTAACATGGGATGGAGGATGGCAAACGAATGCCTCAGTCACTGTTCATTTGAAAAGCTTATAGTTAATTGACTATAGTGTAGGATGACTTCAGTTGTAATTGACTTGTGATTGATTTAGCTATGTACACCTGTGCCGTTTCCTTTCAATTGGTAACCGTTATTATTAGCAGGGTGACCGTTTTAGCCGATTTTTTGCTAACTTTGACAGATTTTTTTGTTTAAAAAACGGGTTTGACAGAAAACTTGACAGAATGGATTTTTTGGGGCAGATTTCTGCAAAAATGGATATTGACAGAAAAACATAGCAAATTTGAAGGAAAACGATACATTTGTAATAAAAGCTTCAATCTTTTCAAAGAAATCCTTGCATAATGGGATAGGTTGGCTGGTCTATGTGCCGAGTTCACTGAGAACCGTAGTTTGTCGTGACGCAACCGCGTTTTGCCTAAAATGTATATAGGCAATTTTATAACATCTTTATGTTACATACTATAGATTGTTTATAAAATAATTTGAACCGTAATTAAGGCAATACTACAACATCTACATGTGATTTTAAGTGTTTATAGTGTATTTCGAGTAATTCTGGGAAATTTAGCATATTTTGGATGACACTGAGAGATTATTAAATTGCAGTTAGCAGAATTTGGCCATGATCTTACGGTCACCCTGATTATTAGTTTTATTTGGGGGAATAATATGTTATCACCACTATTCCACTGCCATCAAAAAGCCATCGCCATCATTACTTACCAAACCTGGGGGTTTTTTTCTCCAAATATCTCCATCTTTGCTTCTATTTGGTAGGTTGGATTTATGACACGAGAGGTAGCTACGACGTGGCATTCGTCGTCTTCGGCTTTTCGCCTGTTGTCTCTCTACTCCCGATGGTTTTTGGACAACTCTGGGAGAGCCATAAAGAGAGGATTTAGGGTGTTATTGATGTGGCAGTAACCACCATCTAAACCACAAATTCCATTCATGACATACAGCTTCATACCGTATTGCAAACGTCTGCACGTTTTATTTTCTTTGATTGGGGGAATGAAATTTTCCGGCCATAAAAATTCGGAAAGGGAAGGACTGGACAAAAACGGACTGTACCTCGCGTTGCACTTTATATGGACTTTCACTTTTGGATATAAATCCTCTCCTCGTCTAAAAGTTTAGACATATCCCTCATTTTTTAAGCCCTTGATTGAATCCGAAACGACTTTTAAAAATGTCCAGTCTCAATTACTGTACATGTGTGAAATGTTTATATTTTATTGTTTTTCTATAATGCTCTTTTGTATGCTTTTATTGTTGTCTGCTTTTATTTGTTGTCTGCAAAGCCTTTTGAAGTAATTTAATTCGCTTTTAGACAATCCTTGGGATTGTTTTTTCATGTATTTTTTATTCAGTGTTGTTTAATTGTATCAGCTCATTACTTGCTAATACATCTAATTTACATTTACTGCCTCGCTGACCTTCAGACTTTTCAGTACACACGGATTATTTATTGAGGTTCGATGACTGGAATGCATTTAACCATACCAGACGTATTTGACTCGTTGAAAGTTATGTCAATAATTATTATGTTCTCAATGATCATGTTTTTATCGGTCACTTCTATTATATTCAATTCAATTCATTCCATATTACATAATTTTATTTCCATACTTTTATTTTTGTAAACACAGCAGCATATACAGGAATGGAATACTTTACAATGAAATGCAAAATCATATAAAAAATCAACAAACGTAATACTGCTAAGGATAAAATAACGATATGCAGTGGTGGGCAGTAAATTGTATGAGACTGTAAAAGAGTACACGGCTGTTCAAGTAAGCAGGTTAATCTTGTAGAGAACAACATAACAGAACATGGTTTTTAAAATGGTAGTTTTTTAATCAAAATTTTTAAAATATGCGTGCAGTCTGCTGTGGGGAACAGGTGTTTGTAAAATGTACATAATTAATTAAAATAAATTAGTGACGCACAGGCATTTATGCATTGTTGTTATTGGAGGAAATAAAATAGGCAGATATTAAAGTTAATTAAGTTTACATGTGTAATGAAGTAAGTAAGTCCGTTATTTCAGATTTGAGCCGTTAAACTGTAGTCCAATTATACTCAAAGCGTTGCCTAGGTTATGAGGATTTAATAGATCTACAGCTGGCCGCATATGGATGGGATATGGCATAACATTTATGATGCTGGTGTTGAATATTAATATATACTTTTCATGCTGCGAAAATAGGTTGCCAATTGCGTCAATTCTTGATAAAAACATTAGGGCCCGCGGGGACATTTGCGTATTTGGGTCGTTGTGCCACTCGCCTCAGAATAACAATAATAGATGCCTTGTTTCACAGCTTCATTTACTTGGAGCCTGCTAGATTGTGGGCGCCCCCCCCCCCCCCCACCTCTGCCCCCCCCCCCCGCCCCGGACGTCACT
>NW_022144982.1:0-8177 GCF_000002235.5 Strongylocentrotus purpuratus | reverse complement strand
AGGGGACAGATTCCGTTAAGCTGTCTTATGGTGAATAATGATAATTGAAAGCACAATGTTAAACCATCAGACACACTACTGAGGCAAATTGAAGGACTGTCCCCCTAAACCTTGCTTTGAGTAATGACGACTGAAGTCGGATGCAGTTGAAAAATCATGTCAAAATTGATAGTAGTTGTTTTGTATTTTGGAGTAGTCAGGGTATCCAAGATTCACACTAAACATTTTTGTTAGGAAAAAATACCCCAAAGTGGAAAACTGAAGAACGTTATATCACTGCCGTTGGTGGCGCAATGTGTATTTTTTTTTCAAAGCCAATGTTTTTTCCGAAATGAGGTTTGCAAAGATTGGTAGGACACTGTTGGAGTTCTTGCGGCATATCTTTGGAATACACCCAGCTACAGAAATACATTTGGTATCATTGGAAGGCCTATGATTTGCGCTTTAAACTAGAAATAATCACCAAGACAACATTTTTCCCCACAAAATCAAGAAACATGTACAATTATAAATGTTTATCGCTACGAAGCGTACGGAAGCCCTTTAGGGCCAGGTTCCTCTTTCTCTTTCACGCGGTGTGTTTCCTCTTCACGGCGGTGTGTTTCTCTTTCACGGCGGTGTGTTCTCTTTCACGGCAGTGCGTTTCTCTTTCACGGTGGTGCGTTTCTTTTTCATGGTAGCTGGCCTCGTTTTCATAACGGGTAACTCGCGGCCACTAGATCCATCAAATTGTGTAATCCCTTTAGTTCTAAACGACACCTATGTGAAAGGATTCTTAATGTATTGCTTATAATTACGGAAGACGGGGAGTGTCATTCAATAAGGGATGCATATAATATTTTTTTAAAAGCGCCAACATTATTGTGTACAATATCTGGCTGGCGGTCGCCACATAACATGTGGCAGCCGCCACTAAATATCTTGCGGCCGCCACTTTATATGCTTGTTGGTGTATGCTGCGTAAATAATGTACACAATACTGGATGGGTGCTCTGACATTGAAGGATGTTGGCGATTACACAGGAGACCCTCTAGACAGGCCAGTTTTCTGTAGATTCCTTGTTTTTGTCAGTTACTTGCCGCGGAAACCTAAACTATTTCTGAAGTCAAACCGGTTTGTGCCACTTCTTTAAAAAATAATACCTACGTATTAAACAAAACGCGCAATTATAAGAACACAAATTTTTTTTTCGGGGGGGGGGTGATTTGTTTCAGAAAACACAAATACCTTAAGTTCATTTGGTCTGTCAATGTGAATATACCACCTCCATTACGGTTACGCCTTGTACCATTTGGATCGTGTCATCATTTCACACCCTTTTAGAGAGACCTGTTTACCCTTCCATGTGACCCACTGTATGCCATGTAATCATCGACTGTTGCGTTGTTGTAGTACAAGCCGTTCAGGTTGCTCTGGAACCAGTCACTGATGTCGCTACCGCAGGCCGTCGAGCCACCAGCCTCCGTGGAATTTCTCAGCGCAGTTTTCCCGATCGTTGTCATGGTCTTTATCTCGAGTTGAGAAGCGTTTTAAATGTTTGACGCCCGAGTGAGTCACCTGTGTGCAATCAGAAAGGGTGACGGATGCTGCATGAATATTGTCATGAAGGGACTGCTTATCAATATCGCATTTAAATGGATTCCTTTCTTCTTATTTAAAATTAATGTTCAGACATGGTCTGCTTTCCTTATTTATCATGGTTATCTAGCTATATCTGTTCATAATTCCAATACTGGTGAAATGCTGCATGGGCATCGAACAAACTAATCGACAGCTTCAACGCTGCTTCTAGCCTGTCTTGTGCTTTTCTATCGGCCGGGTATTTTCAAAATCTTCCCGTAAACCTCCCCAACTAAAGATTGCTACGGATCTTTAACATATTCCATTGAATGTACAGTCGTCTTAGACAAGCGGCCGGATTAATTTGAGTATTAATTTGAGATGGACGCAGGAACAGATTATTGTCTGCAGATTCAGACATGCATAATCATTTTTTTTTTTTGGGGGGGGGATCATTTGATAGCAATTGGATGAGAGCAGCGCAGTTAAACCAGAATTGTATCAAAGACAGCAGTGCAAGACATGATGTGTGAAAGGAGAAGTCTCAAAGTGAAGGATAATGAAATTAGGATGATTCTGCATACCTCATCTCCACTCTCTTCACTAAAGCCATCGCAATAAGCGTGTATGTGTACTCCGGTGCGAATACGTGGAAGTATTTATAACGAATATGGGCTTCTTCCCCACTGAACGCCCTGAGAGTGATGACCAACTTCCGCCCTCCGTTACGAGTCAGACTGCGCAGCTTCTGGTTACCCAGCCAGAACTCTCCGGTCAGATTCCCCGAATCCCTCAGCGTACTCCTGCCAGGTTCGGTTGAAGCTCACCGAGCCGTCCAGGCGTCTCTGAAACACCTGTCAGAAACGATATGAGTGACGGTAAAACTGGGACACGTTTACCACCACGGCGTTACCATGGCAATGTTTGGGTCGAACATTTGTAGCGAATCAACGCTGTGCTCAGCAAAACCCAAAAGGTTTTCTTTACTGACGTACCTGTGTTTCAGAACACACGTCCAGAATTTTGGTGGAGTACATACTGGCCATTTCAGACATCAACGAGACAAACATAGTATCAGAGTCTTTCCGTAGTGAAATCTTTCATTTTTATTTTTTGGAAGGATATCAGGATGAACATTCTAGTTGCTTTAATCGCTTTGTCGTTTAGTAAAACTTATGGTTATGTTCAACTTACAGGAACGGATAAACCATTCAGGGGCGGATCAAGGAATTTTTCGCGGGGGGGGGGGTCATCAGCAAAAAAAATCAGAAATGTACACAGGTTATTTTTCCTCCTGACACTTGGCGGGGGGGGGGGGGGGTGGTAAACATATTTCAATAGGGGGCGCTGTTCAATTCGACGATAATTCGCACTAGATTACAGAATGGTGTACTGTATTTGAACAGGCAGACATTATACCAGTATAAATGTTTTTTTTGGTGTCACAGAGGGGGGGGGGGGGGGGGTTTTCGACTTATTTTTTTGAAATTTGTATGGAAAAAAAAAATTGACGGATTGACGATCGCGGGGGGGGGGGGGGGTTAAACCCCCCCCCCCCCCCCCCCCCCCCCCCCCCCCCCCCCCCCCCTCTGGGATCCGCGCACGCCATTTTTAGTTTGTACGGTGCAACTTCCGGTTTCCCGTCAGCTTAAGCGCGTGTTGGTTAATTAATCTCACTGGTTCAGTAATCATCAGTACGCGTATGCACGGTGGTTCCATTATTTTATAGCGATTGGATTGTTTTTCATTAGCACCAACAACATGACTCGGTACAATTTGGAAACACAACTGCCACAAGAATATGTTTCTTAACGTCAAATACATCTGGGGGCCAAATTGGCAAAACACCTTCCAACCATGTTTTTTGTGAAATACAGCATTTTCGTCTGAGAAAAAAAAGAACTGACTTTACTCACTGTGTATCCTTTCCCCGACTCCATGCGACAGTAGACTTGCATATTCTGCGTTTGTGCTGAATGGTATAAACACCGCTAGTGTTCTGACCAGCATCCAGGATGCCTTGACAATCTGCAGGCAGCATCGACGGCTCAGGAATGGTGCTGGCAACAAGTATCGTAGCGGTAGGAGTAGATGCGACAGGTGTCGACCAGGGATGAACTGTAGGAGTCAACTCTGGGGCGGTTTCAGTGGCTCGGAGCGTTGACTCCTCCGTTTGCTCCAGTGCAATTGAACCAACCGCCGATGACCTCAGCAGTCACCCTCCGGCAGCATGTCCATATACAACGGGGGATCCTGTCCCTGCATCTCAGGTGCGTGGCGGTGGTAATGACCGCCCAGTCTGACCCCTGTACAGGTGCAAGGATCACCCGGCGGCAGGACAACTCTCCCCATGCGCTGGCCGCAACCGCGTGAGTCTAGGTCGATCATTAGGGTACAGATTTGGGCTGAAAACCGAACTGACTACTGCTTATTCAGTGAGAAAAATGAAGACAAAATAAACGAGTGAAAACGTCACGTGAAACCATGGTTACAGCATGTTATTGTAGTCAGAAGGCTCATAAGTCCGAAGGCTCTTCAGTCCGAAGGTTCGAAAGTCCGAAGAGCCCATTAGTCCAAAAATAGAATAAGACTTATTAATCCAAAGGTTCGATATTCCAAATAGACGATAGGATGCGATAGTCCGAATCGACCATAAGGTTCGATAGTCCGAATGGACAATACGGTTCGTCAGTCTGACACTTCGGATTATCGGACCTCACTGTTAATTCGGACTATCGGACCTTATTGTCGATTCGGACTATTGGACCTTATAGTCTTTTCGGACTTTCCACCCTTATTGTCAGTTCGGAATGTGAGTGCGCTGCACGCGCGTATTAACCGGGATATTTTGGATTTCACGAACTGACATCCTCCAAAGTGCCGCACTTTTTAGAGCACACCCCGTACATTTTTCGTTTTCACGAATTGACACCCAAGCATAATGCCGCACCGCGAAAGGGTGTCAGTTCGCGAAACACAACATATCACGGTTCTGTAAATACGCGCGCGGGAGTGTCAGTTCGTGGTGACGGTGACAAAATGAGCCCTCGGACTAATAAACCATCGGATTAATAAACCTTAGGACTATTGCATCAAATGTTCGGATTAACGAACCTTATTTCATTTTAGGACTAACGAACCCTCCTCTTAATGGAGTTTATTTGTGCATTCGGACTTTCGAACCTTCGGATTAAAGAACCTTTGGACTAATGGACCTTCGGACTATCGGGCGGCCCCGAGACCGCATACAGGGCAAGACGTGTGAGCAAGAAGTGTGAGCGGAACATGCGGATAAGGTGCACCCAAGCCTGCTAGGAATAGAGTTGTTGCCATGCCAAGTTTGTTTACATGTATGAGGCACAAACGTTAATTGAAATAGTAGTCAAAGTCTGAAACCATGCGGTAATTGAGCGTTTACGAATGCAAATCATGACAAAATGGGTGGATGTAGTGAAGAATGTTGCCCTTGTGAATACTGACTCAATGGTTGTACTGCGCGTCTCTTTCCACCTAAAGAGATCTTCACGTACATCATGTGGTCGGACGTACGTTGGATTTTACGGAGTTGCCAAACAATCAAAATCTGATATATTACAAGGGCATCTGCCAATACATTAGAATTATAATACTTCACCATGTCGTGAAATATTATCGTTCTTTGTTTTTAGCGCAATCAGATGGACTCTGAAAGCGCTTAACAATTAAGCTTTCTGCAATTAAGGTGCAAAGCAAACAAAATTAATCACAAAAACCATCTGTACTCTCACAGTTACCAATTTATTCCTGCTTGGTGACAAGCAATAAGGACAAAATGTCTTGCCCAAGGACACCACGCATCACAAATCCAGCTCCTGACTCGAACCCACAACCTGAACAATAATTACCGTGCGCCATTATGTTGGTTTGATGTTCCAGACCACGCTACTCCGCTCATTACTTACATGCCACAGACCGATATAAATACGAAATTTTATCTCGTAAATGATAAAATCCATTCTACTCAACGGAAAACATTGGTTAGGTGCCTGTTCACCAATTCAATTATTATTATCATTGAGTCCTTTGTGAGTTTTGCTGTAATGTTTATGTTTCCGGTTTGCCCCACCTTTCGGGGTATTCCGGTAATCTTGTATTGGTATCACTACCGGAACCCATGTGCATGTAGCCTGTATATATCATATTCATTGATGATTTAAAATAGTCAGGAAATCAAACCGCCTAATGCTTCCGGTTTGCCCAACGTTTCGATATTCAGGTGAATTTTCTTAAATTAAACTTGAAGCTGTGGCACACACACACACACAACACACACACACAACACCCATTCTCAAATTTGTATCCTTGTGGAGACATTCCTTTGTTCTCGTGTAGTAAAGTGTTCATTTTTAAAGTGAAGTTTCAAAATGCTCTTATTTTAACCAGAATTAGCCTTCCTTGGCTGAAATTTGGACTTAATATCCCTTTTCTAAAACTCTTCCATTTGCGACTGATCAACCCACCTTGGAAATTCCTAGTTTTTGAGTAAAACCCATATATCTATTTCGTGAAAACCTTGTGGAACTATTATCTATAGAAATTGCCCTGTGGAGACCTTTACAATGTTTTGTTCCCTATTGTGTGTGTGTCTCCACAAGGATACGAATTTGTAGTCACGCTTACATAGGCGTAGAAGTGGGGTACTTCCTTTGTTCTCGTGTACTAAAATTTTGCAACGTCGCACACTTATGTCGAAATGCTCTTATTTTAACCATCGTTAATTTCGTGGGCTGTAATTCGGACTTAATATCCCTTTTCTAAAACTCTTCCATTTGCGACGGATCACCCACCTTGGAAATTCCTAGTTTTTGAGTAAAATCCGTATATCTATTTCGTGAAAAACTTGTGGGATACCAAACCGGTACCCGCAAGTCGGTGGGTATTCCTTGTGGGATACCTCCCATTGTTCCAGTGCCCCACAAGGCAGTGTCTGTACACGCACACACACAACGTGGTGTCTGTCTAGTTTTTATTATTGGACTCTGAGTATAAATGTAGAATATTGTAAATGAACGATTTGATGGTTACTTACGTACCTATTGCAATTAGTGCTGTCGGCAATGCAGATAAAATCCAGCTTAATCTCATGGCTCGATGGCCCTTACTCATGTTAAACATCTGTGGGAAAATGTGGAAAACATGACAGTTGGTTGGATGCAGAAACATTTCCTAATTGATAGACGGTTGCAGACGCCGAATGACTATAAATCAATGTTGTTCAAATAAGACAAACTTTGTTTGTTAATAAAAGAAGCAGAAGGTAGCGGCTTAATCAAGATTTTGTGGATGTTCCAATTTTCACAAAAAAGGTTTTACGTTTAAGATATTGACAGAAATTCCAATATATGTTAAGCTCTTGCATGAGCTTCTACATGCCTCGTGGTGGTCGGTCGGTCTGTCTGTCCTGTCTATATGACAGTCTATCCTGAAAATTAACCAAAGACTTCTGCAAGTCGTTTGCTGGTTGGTCGCATTTTTTGGGCGTCGCATTTTAAAGGTCCTGGCAGTGATAATTTTTGTTATCGAGTACATCCACGACTTTTATGCAAGACTTATTTACCACGGCCCAGAGCTTAGTGTGAACGCGCATTTGTTTTTGAATCGTTCCTCTTTTGTCTCTTGACATGCTCTTTAATAATGTCCTCGCCACTCTAAAAACAAAAATAGTCGATTTGTTTACCAGATTTCATTGCTTTATCTGTAAAGTTCTTGTAATATGAAATTAAAAAAAATATCTATGCAGTCATCGTCATTGATGAGAGTCAATTCATTCGTTGCCGTAACAAAAATCAATTGACATTTGTTTAGACTGCGAGGTCACCAGCAGGCGTGTACCGGTATTTTTTTTGCCGCAAGTGACATTTTTCGTTCTCACGAAGTAACACTTAAGTTCTATATACCATTGTAATGCATGGCGTGCACTTTGCTCAAATATGAGCAAAAACCTTTTTCACGAGGTAACACTCTCCTTAGTGGTCCGGCAAAGGGCAGAATTGTGCATTTTGTGATAAAAGCATAAAACCTGGTTTGTGATGACTTCATACCATTACAAAAAATTCAGATATGGAGGCATTCATATCTGCCTCTTGGTGACCTTTTGAGGGGTCGATGATCTTTGAATACTCTATTAATGCCTTTTGTTCTTAAAAACATCACTTTCCTATGACCTTAGTCAATGTTCAGTCTTCATACAGTGTAAATAAACGTCTAAATGCGAAAAAAAAAATCACATTGACCTTAAATGACCTTCCAGAGGTCAATGACCTTTGTAATAACTGCACTATACTATTCATAGTTATTTATACGATATACCCTTTAAACCCCATTTTTGTTTAACTAAAGTCATAATGTTAAGTGGTTCATGCTATGAAAAGAATTTCGTTAAAGGGAATCTCATATTTGACCTCTGATGGCCTTCAATGGGTCAAGGAACTTTGCGTATCCAATTTATAGATAATAAGAGGATTAACTATTCAAAACACCACTTTTTATTACCCCTATCTAAATATTGGGTATTCTTGCCATGATATGAATTTTCAGATATATAGACATTTCATATTAGACCTCTGATGACCTTTAC
>NW_022144981.1:0-8193 GCF_000002235.5 Strongylocentrotus purpuratus | reverse complement strand
ACAGGGTAATGAGGACATTCTTTAGGTACGTTCATGATCATTGCAATGTGTGCATTTAACTGAATTGTTTGAGGTTGTTTTTATTCTTCTAAAAGAGTTCATAGGCATACCGGTACATTTATTTTCTCTTCTGAGAATACTTTACTGTACCTCAAAACAGGTTCTATCAGCTTGTTGGCTAGTTTGAAATGTATTATTCTATTTCAAGTCTTTTCATCATCCATTGTAATGTAATAAGAAAAGATCAAACCATGCTGAATGTACTTTGTTTACATTTGTATGTTGCATCCTGCTTATGCTTTAATCAAGAAATGGTTTCAAACAACGAGCACATTCTAAACCACTGTCCTAAACTATACAGAACAAACAGACATCATTGTCATTTGCGTTTAAAAGTTTTTCCTTTTCCACTGAAGTTTCTGGTGATGGAATATCAATATATTTGTCTGTGAAAATGAATA
Source organism: Strongylocentrotus purpuratus (assembly GCF_000002235.5). NCBI lineage: Eukaryota > Metazoa > Echinodermata > Echinoidea > Camarodonta > Strongylocentrotidae > Strongylocentrotus > Strongylocentrotus purpuratus. Next base: position 7,732 of record NW_022144981.1, on the reverse strand, counting down.
TGGTTGGTGGTTGATGATGATTGTTTTACCTGACTGCTAAGAAAGCAGTCAGCATGTTTATGCTTGTAAGAAGGCAACCAGGGGACAGACGCTTTTCCGAGGGACATGGTAATGAGGATTAATGCCTTGCCAAAGGGTACGAGCGCATTGATTTGCTTTCGAACCCAAGAACTCTCGGTATGAAACCACTGCTATATAAGCCAGCGGGCTTCCTCGAATAGAATGATGACATTTTGTCAAAGTCATATTGATACTGACCTTGTGATGTACTTGAAACCTTTTGTTCCGCCTTGAGTCTGTTCTGTTGTCCTAAGATGCTTGGCTATGTCAATGTGGTGTAGACATCTGAAACCCTTTCCTTCCGATAGGTCATACATCCTTACCTACATGAAATGGAATTTTATTTCTTTACTTTATCAACAAATTTGAAGAAAATAACAAAAATTTCATAAAAAAACATTCAGCTATACGATGAGCACTGCATGACTAAACAAATTTATATTTAGTACTAACATTCATCAATTTCTCATTCAAGTTTGCTTTTCTGGTGTGAAAAATTTGGGTTTACATAAAGATTAAGCATGATTTAATCACTATATTGTATCTTTATGCAAAAAATTTAAACAATATCTTAAAGCCTGTCTGCACTATGGGCCAGAAGGGATTAGACCACACAGAGAGGGTCACTGACAGGTGACTATCTCATCAACTCAGGTCTCAATTAACATATATACGAAAAAGATGATCATGGGGGACCCAATAGTCACCGATAAGGCATTGTTTTATATAAAAAGGAGCAAGTAGCTACAAGTAGTACAGTGGGGCTTTAAACAATTAATTTGTCTATGTTTTGCAATTATGAAAGCAAGAGATTATCGATACCTGTCCGTCTGTTGTACCCAGGGCTACACATTGAGAATATGGATCAATGGCAAGACAGAGGAATGGAGAAGCTGCGAAGAAGAAAGAGAAAGAAGGCAGTTTTTATCAACCGGCCTGCCCATATGTTGAGTTATAATGTCCAATATATTTGGACTAATAACATCCCCTCAGTGCCTGAAACACAAACAGGGCACGTATGATAAAAGGATTATTGTGTTTGAACAATTGTTCATATTTGAAAAACAACTTAAATTTAACTATGCACTTGTTGATAACGCCTGTTTTTAAAATGAAAAGCAATGTATATGTTGAGATCTTTATGAGGTACATCAATGGTATAAAATATTATACAAATAATGAATGGTTATGAGTTCAATGGTGCGAATATTTTCATGAGTTGAAAGATTAACATTCTATTCAAACGAGGCGTCAGCCGAGTTGAATAGAATTAATGTTAATCTTTCAACGAATGAAATATATCGCACCATGAACGAAGAAAACATTCATTATTTGTTTTTACAACATCGAAGAAGATCTAATAGAACGTTAATCAACAAATTATGCTTTACTCTTTATATTAAAGATAATTCAGTTGGATTCAAGCCTTCTCGATTACATTCAGATTGCCTTCGCGTCAGATACACGCAAGGGATACGCGCGGAGCGCACGGCAGAGAGGTACGCAGTCTGCATATAACCAAAAATGCACGGCGCATATAACCAAAAATGCCCCCGTGCAATATACCATCTATTGAATATCATGTGACCAACAATCCTCCAATCAAATGACAGGGATCCATGTAGGTGTTGTATAAAATGATATAGGTGGCATGAGACTTAACCTATTAAAAAAAATGGTTTTAAAAAAAAAGACATACTGACAAAAAACATATTCAGCATCATTTTCAATTAATCAACAGCAGGGGCTACATTACTCAAAAAGTTTCAGCTTACAAACCTGATATAATGCTTGACTGGTATATGAGACACTGTGTCGCAATATCCCAAACCTGTTTAGATCAAAACGGAGAAAGAACAGAAGAAATTTGTCAGTCAACATTGAATATTTCTAACAAAAATAGTTTTTCAGCTTGAATCTCTTAATTCTTTACTACCTAGCTAGCTTTCTTTTAAAGTGTAGGCCAATATTTCTCAGACATTTCTTGATTTGCAATAAGAATAACAACATAACTTCATATCCTTATCAGCTTGTTAGCAATTCAAAAACTCATCTCAAACTTTCTTTTCAATTAAATGCCCTCAAACGGTTGAAATTATCATAAGATGATATCTTTTTCTGGTTAAACTCAGTGGCGAAGTGTAAGACTAACCTTGAGGGGCATTGGCACCATGGAGGGCACAGGTCTCATGCGAGAAATGGCCCTCTCATTAGAGGGATGGGGTGGGAGGGGATCCTATCGTCTTTTTTTCCTTTTCCAATTCTCTCTCTTTCTCTTTTTCCTTCTTTTTTCTACATTCTCTAATGGGGAGGAGGTGCCCCTTTGCACCCCTGTAGCTATACCACTGGTTAAAATTCTCTCTAAAAAAAAAAATAATAATAACAAATTTAAAAAAAAATAAAATAAAAAAATAAATAATAATAACAAAATTAAAAAAAAAAAAAATTAAAATAAATAATAATAAATTTCTTTGTCTGTGGACAGAGACTTACTTTGAATGTCCTATCTTCAGAAGCTGATACCACGGTGTCCGTGAATGCGGGCAAAACTCTCACAGGTCACAGGAGCTGTGTGACCTTCTAACCTCAGGTCAGTCTCTCTTTCTAAATATATAAGAAGATGAAATATCCAATTTGATATCTACAGTAATTTATAGAGTGAACCCTCCCAAATGGGGTCTTCTGGGTACTTACCCAAGGAAGGATCAATTACTCTTATTTGGGAAAAAAATATTCTGACAAAATTACATTTTTTCTTTTACATATTCTATATTTAGAGGGTAAATATAGGTTTACAGAATAACTGAAGATGTCTAAAATCTGGGGATGTCTCACAATGAACGTACAGTGAATTCTTCTATCTTTCTGATTAGTCTTGGACCCTCTTTCATAAAACTTGTCATCCAATAACATGTAAATTTCTTTGGCAATTTTGTTTTCAGCCAATCAAATGCCACGATTTCAGTAGGTTATAACTGTTATTGGAACTTGTTACTGATAACAATTTCATGAAAAAGGGCTCTGCTCTGTATATATAGTAGTCAGAGAGGAAAAGGCCCAGCTAACTCATATAACTAACATGGAATATCCAGATTCTCATTCTATTCTTTTTCTTTTGACTTTCTTTCTTTACAAAAGTTAAAAAGAGACTAAAATAAATCCATCGGTGCAAGATTCAGCTACCCGATGAAGTCAATAATCATGCAGAGATCATGTCATCTCCTGGGACCAGAAGAGCGTTATCTCTGTGTTAAAGGTACTATGTCCCATTTGCAGGCCAAAAAAAATGAAAAGGTAAATTCCAATGGCATTTGAAAGATAATACTTATTTAGAACTTCCCTAAAGGAAAGTGGGGCTTGAAAAAGTCTTCACGTGGGAAAATAATGACTATTAGTTGTCAATCGACTTAGGAGCTATAGAGCCAATAAGTATAGTCTTGATTTTCAGACCATTGTACCGAACGGTCATACTTTTTATGCTGCGCAAAGATTCAATCAGTTAAATTTTGTCCATCACAAGAAGTGGGTTATTAATGTAGACAAAAAGCTCATGTACGTTATTAACAGAGAAGAAAAAAAGCCAGTCAGTCACTCAATAGTGTCTGACAGTGAAGTCTAGCAAGTAAACGGGTTTCCTTGCATAATTTGAATATTAGGACACTGCTAACGTTTAAATTTCACAGATAGGACATACATGACATATTCATAATTCCTGCAAAGTTCTACAGAATTTGATGTTGGCTGCAAAAGGACATAGTATCTTTAACTCATGTACTTTAACACAGAGATAATGCCCTATGGCTCCCGGAAGGCATGATCTCCTGGTGGCCATAAGGATGTTATCTCTGTGTTAAAGTACGTCCACAGTGACAGATGACAATGCTTTTCAATCATATGCACCCTGCCCCTGGAACATCTGTAAGCACCCACACTAGACACCTTTAACAAACACTTGAAGATGCATTTATTTAACTGATTTTCCCACCTTCATATCTTGTATAGCGCTAGTGGTTAAGTCGCCGGACTGTCGATCACAAAGTCCGCGGTTCGAGACCCGCCGCAGCACTATTGTACTTTGGCAAGACATTGATCTACATTGTGCCACACTCAACCCAGGTGATGTAAATGGGTACCTGGCAGGAATTAATTATTTGAAATGCTAGAACGCCGTAATGGCAGCACAGCTGAAGCTGGGTAATAATCTCCAAGTTTGGAAGCGCTTAGTGATTGTAATAAGCGCTATATAAAACTGAGTATTATCATTACTATAATTTTGTGAGAGCGCTATAAAATGAACATATTATTATTATCATTATTAAAATCATTCTTACCTGAGCATCAAGGATTAGAACTTCATTCTCCACACAGAGGGCTACTAGATTGTCATCTGGATTGAAAGCAACATACTGAGGTTCATCATAGTTGGTGCCAATGATAGTGCCTCGTATCTGCTGACCTGGATTAATGTTTATAAAGTGGGAATTCATTAGTAAGTGCTCTTTTATTAGAAGATGATTTTCATGGTCCCCAACGTCATGACAAGTTCCCACTTTTAACAACTACACAATGGAACAGCCCCTATATGCAAATCAATCACATTTTTTACTACTTCACTACTAGAGAAACAATGCAAGATACCCAACACCTTTTAAATATAATTTTTCAATCACATCATTTCTTTGTTTATTAAGTGTATGATTAGAATTATTCAGTCTGGAAGAAAAACACAGTAACACTTTGTTTTCTTATAGACATCAGCATCTGTTTATATCAGAGCCTGATCAGTTTAAGTGTTGGCATTGGTCTATCTTCAAGACACGTGCACAATTTATGCATTATTATTAATTTATTTATTTATTAGTCTATTTTAGTAGGGTGGCTCCATCAGTAGTTTCTGTGGAGGCCCTAGTTAGTTGATATTAAGTTGATATTACGTTATCAAATTTTTACTCCTTTAGTGATACCCTTTACAATGAAACAAAGCAGCTCACTTGAATTAAAAACAGGCATTCTAGCTTTGAGATTTAGTGACTGTGTCTGCCTGTGACTACCAGATCATGCTCATTAAGAGGAGATAAAGAAAAAGATATTACCTGTATCATGGGTCGTTCTAGCCTTCTCGACGTTCCAGACGATGATGTAATCTGACCCGGCGGTGCAGAGGAGTGGTGGGGTTGTGTCTAAAGCCAAAGGCAATGGCCGACACTCGTCTTTTTGTGAGCGACCAACCTAAGGGCTATACGAGATGTAAACATGATGAAAATTGTATTACAGCACTTCTTAATACATACAAAGTACAATACAATGTTGCAGATTTTAGTCATTATCTTGATCACAGTTTTAATTTGTGGGTCAGTGGAATTGTGCACGCGGTACCTTTGATTTGGTCTAAAACCCACCCGGCTGCGCCTTGTGGGCTTAAACACCTTTAAAGGTACCTTGTGAACACAATTCCTACCGACGCACTCAAACCTGTGCATCATTTGTATACTGTCTGATACAGTAAACATAACAACTTTCACTAGACAATAACCCATTTAATCTTCTTCTTTCCTTCTTGAGAATACACATTGCCAAACATCAATCAAAATATTTAAGCAAGTAGTAACCTTTGACTGCCAGCTTTGTAGGCTCCACACTCCGATGGAAGATTTGTGAATGGGAGAGCCAGGTAGATGCCGTTGCTGCTCAGCTTGTTACGTGAGATCGGGTACGGTGTGCGAATGCTAAACTTATGGAGGGTAGACATCGCTATCTTTCAGGTTCAATCAAGTCTGTTGAAGTATAAAAAACAGCAAAGTTAAAATAATTTGAGCTACGCCAACAGAATAAAAATGAAGGAAAAGAGATCTATATACAGAGGAGACACCAAAGGGGGTAGTGAGCAATCATCCTGTTGAGCCCCAAAACCAATTGCATACGATCTCCCTCGAAGCAGTTCCCCAATGTGACAGCCCTGAAATAATATATTGCAAAGATAGAGAGAAAATGATAGGATGATAAAAGCAATAAATAACATAAGAGAAGTAGATAGAAAGAAGAAAACAAAGAATAACAAGGAAAGACAGCGTAAGAAAAAAAGGAAGAGAAAATAATACAATAATAAAAACAATGAATAACATAAGAGAAGGTGATAGAAATTAGAGTAAAGGAGCCCGTTTTCGGCCACTCAAGACAAAATCCTATTTTTAGGACCCCTTTACTTCCTATTTATTATCATTTTTTGTTCAAATCATGAAGCAAATATTATTATTATTTAAACAAAACAAGAATCCCAGAAAAAAAATCACGAATTGCCATGAAATATATTCATTTCAATTTTCACTGTTTCGGAGTCAGTTTTCGGCATAGCGTACCAGTTTTCGGCCGCATGTACAAAGTCCAATAGGAAGCGCCCGCACGCGCAGTGTGTTTCCGCGCTGATCTATATAGCACTAGCGGGCGGAGCAGATATCCCACGCCGGAGCTCCCCGGAGCTCGCCAGGCCGAAAACTAGTACTGTGGTGATCGGATATTGGATCTGAATTAGACAGAGATATCGTGTGTACGTTGCAGTGTGCGGCTGCATTGATTTAATACATGCGATGAGATACTTTTGAGCTTGCGACTAGCACAAAATCGGGCTCTAAATCTGAAAAATACTTGAAATAAAGCTCATTTTATGGTACCCATATTTCTTACAGACACGCGTAGATACTTGATTTTTCAGATTCGGGTAGCGGGACCGCCGATTACATCGCTAAAAAATGTTATATTTTAGGATATAGATCTATTTTTCATCGCAAATGTGGTTCTTCAGTGACACTGGCATGGTATGGTACGTGTGGGATATGTGTTTATGCTATTATGCGATGTATTTTAGAGTGATTTTACCTTGCATCCAACAATCGGCCTAAAACTGGAGCTGGCCGATTACCGGCTCCTTTACTCTACTCCTGCTGCAAGTGTTCCACTAAAATTTGGCCACAATCGAATCGACAACACTCAATTCAACAGCCAGGACAAATTCTTAATTTTTAACAATGAACCAACTGTTGGCAAAATCCTGGCCAAATTCTAGGAAAATGACTAGTCTAGAGTCTATTCATGCTATTGTCTAATAAGTAATATTGATAATTGCCAGAAAAAAAATAATGAAAGCGCCATCAACTAGCAATCACATTTGGCGAAGGACAGTTAAGTTTTCATATACTCACGTGTAAATCCACGTATGGGACTGGAGTATGTAACTTTGGTCTTGACAAGTGACTGCTAACTGCTTACTCTTTCGTAACCGGCCTCTTCATACAAGTCATTTCAAAACAGAACAATGTTTGCATTAGGTAGATATAAATGGAACAGACAATTTCCACAGAATCCGCAATATTTTGCAATCAGATCCGAAACGGGAACGATATCTAGCGTCTCATTTCTATAGCAATCTTGTGCACGTAGTCTAGCTTTCAGTCCCAGCTTTTTTTTAAATTTGTTACTCATATTCATACCTAAATTAAGAAAATGGCAAAACTAAACCGTCACCCATGCCTTAAACGTATAATTTCATAGCATTGTAGTTCTCAACGAGTGTTTAAATGAAAATATTTTTATAATTTCAGAAGAAAAACAAACGTTTGTGGGGATGTTATGAACCAAAGCAGCTGCAATGTAAATAAGCATGGGCAAAATTAAAAAA
>NW_022144980.1:0-8208 GCF_000002235.5 Strongylocentrotus purpuratus | reverse complement strand
AATTCGTGTGTGACTTTACAAGTGTAGGTGGTTATAATATCTACTGGTTTTACCAAGGACAAGGAAGCTTTGTGTATCTTAGCGTTGATAGATTGTTAGGTGTAAACCCACTTCTACCCCCACAGATGGAACAACGTCTGTCCATCATAGGTAATGAGAGCCAAAACGAGTTTACTTTGAGGATCACAAATGTACAGGAAACTGATGAAGGGACGTATTCTTGCCAGTATGGTTATCTCGGGGAATCGGTAACTGCTGGCACAGCTGATCTTACGGTTCTGGTCCCACCATCCAAACAGTCACCGTGGTGCAGTGTACAACCTGAATCAGGGGCTGTGGGAGACTATCTGACTATTAACTGTAATTCACGAAGAGGAAACCTGCTCCAAACATCACCTATTATAAGGAGAATGAACAGGTGGCAGGTCCGGTGAAATATTCAATTCAACTTCAATATTTGTTAAAACCACAAGACAATGGCGTGATTTTCACTTGTATCATGACCACACCTGCCTTGGATGAACCGCGTAACTGCTCTGTGATGCCGCTAAGAATCTTACCGACTGCCACCATCCTACCTGCAGTATCTAGAGTTGAAGAGGGGACATCTACATCTTTCCAATGTAATGGGCAGGGCGTGCCTAATATCACCAACTACAGTTGGAAAGTGACTGACACTGAAACTGGATACACCTTACCGACAGAGAGGTACTCAGTGTCTGAGGATGGGCAAACGTTGCAGATAGCAGTGATGGAGAATCTTGAATTGCTCTGCATTGTCAGTGTGCCGTCTGGACTGTCCGGAAATTCAACTGCAAGAGTTGGAGTAGTCAATCAGGAACAGACAACAATGAGTGTCGGGTCCACAGGGGTGCTCACAGACAAACCCTGCAAGGAACCACCTAGCAATTATCCTAAGAATGAACAATCATCTCCAGTCTCTGTGGCTTTGATTGTGGCGGTGGTGGTCCTAGCAGTAGCAGTGATTGTCCTCAATATCTTGCTTGTGTGGCAAAGGAAACATTACCGGAAGTCTACAAGCCCCCCAGCGGGACCGAGAATGACACGAGCAGGCCATGAGTACGATGATGTCCAAGATGCGGCAGAGCAAGGCCAAGAAATGCAAGACTCTGCTTACGCTGCGGTCCAGGAAGATAGGGATGGTCCTATCACCTCTGAGTACCTGGAACTGCAGGATTCTCCTACGTGCAAGGAAAGCGTCGAGTATGCTTATGCTTCCTGCCCAGAGCGCAAGAATGATCCTACTGCATCAGGAGGCAAAATTGGCAAGGCTGTTCCACACCCTGTCAAGATAAAGAAGCAGAGCCTGAGAGTTCCCATGCAGTATGCATCTGGGTATGAATTGCCATCCAAGCTAGCAGCAAAGATGAAATGAAAAAAATGAATATTAAAGTTACGTTCCCTGTGCTCTTCGACAAATTTGATTGCTGGGGGGGGAGGGGGTATTAATAAATGTTCAACTAATTGTATACATGTCTTATTCCAACCAAATATTTTGATTGTCTGCAACCCTCTGGAAAAGTTTGTTTGTTTTGGGCACAAACAGATAAGCTTTCAAGCAGAATGGCACCCGGTCCGTACATTATTGATACTGATTGTGGGGTGGGAACCAGCCTACCCTGCCGAGGGAGGGGAGATAAAACAAGGAAGTTATTAAAAACAAAAATTTGTTAAACATTTTTTTCTTGAATTAACTTGTTTGTTTGCTTTTTGGGTGGGCTTCTTACAGATGATATTCTTGAACTATTAAGAGTACAAAGGGCAAACTAAGTATTTTGTTTTCGCTTTTGTTACAATGTCTAAGTTGTTTGGGTATGACGTGGTTTTTTACCTTTTTTTTCGCCAGGTGGTCTTGTGAAATTTAGGATAACGGTCTTTGAATGTAAATCAAAAATGGCTTATACAGTAACCGTGAATATGATTACAAGTTATTTTTGCAGTGTTAAAGGTTTTTGGTCATTTTTTGGATGGTTTTGTCCCTTTTCTTAGATTTACAAAAATAACTTTTCAAAACATTATAAAACAATTTAAAGAAAGGCAAAGTTTGAGAAAATAGGCACTTTTGAGTGTTTGGCGAAAATCTGGAGATGGAAATAGTTCCATAATAGAACCGAATGAAATATCAATATTTGAAATTAGAATAATTGTTTTAAAAGTATGATCTTTCACATCTCAAATCTGAAGCAAGTTACTCCAAATTACACACCAGCAAACCATGACAGGAATGCAGAGGGTTTTTTTTTCAGAGAAGGAAACAGGGCACTGAGGGCAGTGACATTTGAGTGAATTTATTTTTTTGGTGATGGGTTAAGGGTGTGGCCCGCCTTCTGTAAATAAAGAACTCAAACATCATTTTCCTAACTCCTACATGTACATATTAGGCGTTAGGAAAAGTTGTAGCTTTCCAGTAACAAACCAAATATAAGTGTTTAAAGGGAAAATACAACATTTGCAAACATCAAAAAATAAAACTACCAAATCATTTTGAAATACCTTGCTGGACTGTTAGTGAATGACAGTGTAAAGCATCCTGTAAAAATCATGGCACCTGGTATACCGTCATTTTCAAGAAAAGTGGTATTTTTGTATCAATTTCCAATGCTGGTCGGCCGACCAGCGTTGGAAAAAAATGGCTTTTTTTCAAATACTGGCCCAATTGACCATCGCACTTGTTTGCAATCGATTACACACCTATGAACGGGTACAAGCCAGCTAGACTGGTTCCCTGACCTTACAATTCCCCAATGTATGTAAACTGCTCTGTTTCTTCTTCAATGGAGTCAGGGAACCAGACTACAGGAAAATGATTGTTTTTCTTGGTTTTTATAGCATTTTCGAACCCAAAACCTCAAAAAAGTCAGTGTAACTATATTTGTTATATATTTCCAACCCCCAATACCATCCATTTCTGAAAATTACAGCAAAAGCAAATGATATATATTCCCTTTAAACAAGTTTATTGAAACATAGAAAGAGGTATCGGAATTAATTTCTATGTTGTAGTTAATATAATAGTATTTTTAATAATGAACTTGCATATTATACATTTCCTCGCTTGCAATTGACCTGTCACCTCAAGGTGAGCATCAAGTCGAAAATTGCCATTTTGAAATTCAGTGGGGTTAAGCCAAAATTCAAGGGGTTGTCCAATTTTTGTTTTCAGGTGGATCCGTTTAATAAGTTGACTTTTAAGCAAGATTTTTAAATGCCATTTTCTCAAATGGGGGTGGAATTATATTTTTAAAAATCTGTTTCCTATTAGGTTTAAGGAAGTTGCATCATCAAGTTAAACTCAAGTCAGATCGTGACGCTGTCAATTGGGGGGGGGGATGTAAAATTTTGAATGAAGGAATTTTGAAAAAATGTTTTATTGGTAAATTTAAACAGGAGAAGAGAGGTTAATTCAACAAATTGCTGTAAAGGGCCTATACATGTAAGACAAATTTCACCACAGATTTAAAACAATGCTGTTAATTTTGTGCATAACTTGCAAATTAGCTGATACCAGTTGCTTTAAATGTTTAATATTTAAATGAGTAGTATTTTTATTGTTATGTAATTTTTCATCCAAGATGATCATATTTATGGCATAAAATGTATCAGAGTCCTTTAAATAGCTATAATGGTGGAGCCAATACAAATCATGCGATATTGTGCTGCACAGCTTTTATTCTTAGCATAGGAAGTTGCAGGGGAAAATAACTATTTTGTTGGTCTAAAAATAAAACACTGTCACAATAGTCTGGCAGCAGTACCAGTTTGACAACACTTTGGTTGGATTTGTGCAACAGTAAACTGTGTGTTGAAAGAGAGGTAATCTGAAGGCTTGAAAGAAAGCTATAGCATTCTGTTAGCCACCACATGTCTACCATTGATACAATGTAGATTTATTCTGTCTGCTGCTCTGCTGTGTTTCTTCCTAAGTTTTGCTTGTCATCATCATCAGGTTTTTTCTCATGTAGAATTTTTGGCGTTTTTATCCCAATTTTGTCATTCCCAAACAAACTGTGGATCAGGGAACAAAGTTTTTTCGATATGGTACACCATAATCTACGGTACACGTCTGTGAAGTTTTATAAAATTTGGCGAACCAGATCGCGTGACGAGCAAAAAAAAGGCCTCGTCCCACGGACTATATTTTTTCGCCTGCTGGTCTTTTGAAATCTAGGATAATGAAGCTTTTTTGTCTTCGAATGTAAAATAAAAGGCATACACAGTGAACGTGAATATGATTGCAAGTTATTTTTGCAGTTTTTGGACTGTTTTGTCCCATTTCTTAGATTTACAAAAATAACTTTTCAAAAGATTATAATTTTTGAAAAAATTACTTTTCAAAAGATTATAATTTTTGTACAGAAAGGCAAAGTTTTAAAAAGAGGCATTTTTGATTTTCTGGCAAAATCTGGAGATGGAAACAGTTCTAGAACCGAGTACAAAATAAAACTTTCAAAAGTATGATCATTCACATTGCAAATTTAAAACAATTTCCTCTAAATTAGAAACCAGAAAAAAGTGACGAAGATTTACAGTTATTTTTTTTCAGAGAAGGAAATGGTTCGGTGACATTTCGGTGAATGTATTATTCTGTTCATTGGGTGAGGGTTGTGGCTTATATAAACTGTAATAGATAAAGGATTGAAATATCATAATGAATACTACACTCGTACATTATTATTTGTCAAGGAGAAAAAGTAAAAAGTTATTGACTTTAACATCTATTTACAGTGTAAGAAAAAGTTGTAATTTTTCAGTAACCAGTGCGTTTAAACTCAAGTGTGTTTAAACTACAAGTTCATGAAAAAAATAGAAAGAGGTAGAATTTGTTGTTAGTTTTTCAGTTAATTATAATTATATTTAAAAAAAAATGAACTTGCATATACATGTATTTACATATCACTACTTGCATATGTGACTTGTTGTCACAATGGCTTAAAGCCAAAAATACAAAGAAGTTTTCGATTCTTTTGTTTTCAGGTGGATCTATTTAATAAAATGGCTTTTTAATTTTAAAAAATTTATTCAATCGTTTTTTGAATGAAGGAATCTTAAAAATGTATTATTAGCTAATTTGATGTGTAGATAGAGGTTTACATCAAACCAATACATGTAGCTAGAATTAGCCAAATTTAACAAATGTAAATTAGCTAATACCAGTTGCTGTAATAAGCGATTTTCAGCAATATTTGTGCATTTGTAGCAGGTTTTGATATTTTAAAGAAACATCTTTGGAGTACCAAGTCAGAGTTTAAAGTTGAGGGTGATGAGTGTCGGTGTCATGAAAATCTGACTCCTATGAAAATCGGACTCATTGTCCCTATTATTGGTTAATCCCTCACACATGACAGGTCCCTCTCCCATTTATAATCCTAAAAATAGGCAATGCGTTTGGATGTCCCTAACGCTCCCTATATATTACCGTTGTGGGGGTATTTGTGAACGGAGCCCATAAATCGTATGTCAGCGCACCACGTGCTGTTGCAAAAACGGGTAATATCACACCGTTGTTGTCATGGATTGAACAATCAGGATCGTGGATTAAAGGTAGGGTAGATCATTTGCAGCTATCCAAAAAGTAACTGACGAAATTATTGTTGAAAAACACACTTGGTTTAAAGATCGTAATAGAACTAAAATTCCCTGTGAAATCATTCTTGCTGGCATGCCTTCATTTAAAAAAAAACAATAAAAGAAGGCTTTTTCCATCGATGTGTCTAAAGATGCATTTTTGGAAGTTTCCGTTAGTACAATGTAGTTCATTTTTTAATTCGGCTATATGAATGAGTGCGAGCAAGTGTTGACATGAGGCACATGCGCGTGGGGTTGCTGTTATTCGTCAGTTCAGTATGTGACATCACAAAGCTGCAATCAACTGAATGACAAGGTGTCCAGGACGCTTACTTCGGGCGCAATTCAAAACATGACTCGGCAACTTTTGAATTGAAATCGGGATCCCAGAATATTGTTTTCTCGGAATACACAGCATTCACTGAGCTGAAACTTCATCAGGTTAGTTGTTAAGCTCCTTCTTTAGATTTAGCACTTTTGTTGCTTCAAACGGGAAAAATACACAAATGAGAAATGATGTAGTCTACCTTAAAGTTTGGTTGAAGCTACCGTGATGTATGTATTAGTGTGAAGCCTGCAAGAACTATAGATGAAACGGATTTGACTTGATCTTCTTCAAACTTGATGAAAGGACACATTGTTTGTGTGCAGTCTTTAATTCACCATCAAAGTGTTACGTAATGGTGAGGGAGAAGTGTCACCTAATCCTAGTGATGGGTGGTACCACACACTTAGCAACGGATCCTGCCATTGGTACTGCACATGTATTTGAAGCCAAGTAAATCGTTCGGAAAATTGGTCAATGAATGCTACCTCACAGGGGTCAACTGTTTCGCCACGGACTGTAATCATACAAATAAAAGTGTCTTCTATTTTATGTTGTTAATTTAAACAAACAAGATAATAATGCTCAGAAACTACACAAGTCCGTAACGAGTGGTGGCCATGTTTACATCAGCTTGATCAGGTTGCTGTGCTAAAAACCAGTTTTGGCAGATCCTTTGTAATCGCTTCATTAGAGAATAGCACTGGCATATTTAGGGTGCCCCCCTCAACCCCCTCCCCCCCCCCCCCTTGGAAGAGTTGTGCGCTTTCTTGACTTGCTTCAACAAAGAGTGCCTTCTACTATTTAATGGTGTCCAATATCTTCTGCTTTGAACAGTCCATCCAATTGTAAGATGCTCTCTAGCCATCCTCCCAACCACTAAGCCACCCTCCCACAAGCCATCCCCCACTTGTTTTGTATTTTCTTTTACTATTTTAGGTAACAGAATTTAGAAAATAGATGCTTTTAAAAAGTTTCTCTGATGTGGGATATATTCTGTTGAAGAAACTGCAGGGGGAAATGGTTATTTATAAATAATACCAAACAAACAAGCAAAATACTGCATCCTCACATTAAAAGTAATGGACACTATTTGCAAATATTCAAAAACAAATCTGCCAAACATTATGAAATATCCTACTTAACTGTAACTTGTAAGTGTATAATAATGTCAAGCATCCTGTGAAATCGTTGTGCCTAGTATGCTGTCATGTTCAAGAAAGAGGAAATTCCATCATTTCCTGACAATGTTTCGGATCGAACCATTGCAAGAATTTTTTTTTAAAAACTACTACTCCAAATGACTGAATTTAATATATTTCGCAATATGAGAAACTACGGATCATACCACAAGCGGGTGCAAGTCAAAAAGTATTAATGAATAGTTTAGATGGAGGGCTTTCAACGGAAATCTTGCTCTGCATCGAGAAACATGAAGATGCATTTTCAAAATTATGTCAAAAGCTATGAGATCTACTGAGCTGAAATGGGTTTTTTTAATAAGCTGCTTCAGATGAGTTATTGTATTTTGTTCCTTTAATCTGCAAATTATAAAAATATATATATATTAT
Organism: Strongylocentrotus purpuratus; assembly: GCF_000002235.5. Classification (NCBI taxonomy): domain Eukaryota; kingdom Metazoa; phylum Echinodermata; class Echinoidea; order Camarodonta; family Strongylocentrotidae; genus Strongylocentrotus; species Strongylocentrotus purpuratus. The sequence goes on along the minus strand of NW_022144980.1, from coordinate 726 downwards.
TTTTTGCAAATTGTGTCCAGCAACACCTTTAACATTGGAAGCATCAAACGAAAGTTTAAATAGGTCAAATCTGATCAGCCTCTAGACAACGGCAAAGGAAGTACAGAAAGGGAAACAGGAACGTGGAATATGTCATGTGTTATTCCAATCATGGGTTCAGGGGCTGGCATGGTACCAGTACAAGTACGTTTGTACTGAATAATATATAGGGTGCATGTACCGTATATTCCATACATGACCAAAATATACACTTGTTAGACAATTAAAATAAACAATATGTTTATATGAACAATGTAAGTAAACAGAGAAAAGTAACAATTTGAACTGATTGAAACTGAGCAAACCCATCTCTGTGAGAGAACATGTGAATGAGTCTTTTAATAACTTAAACCACGGCATTTGTATTACCAATGTGTGGAAATGCCACTGCGTGATCAGGGCATACAAAAGCCATAAACCGTATCACAGTATAAATTACATGTACGTACATGTAGTAACTTTTTGAGTTGGAACAGTATCATAATTAAAATTTCATTTCTTGTAAACACAGGATTTCTTTTTTCATTTCAGTTTTATCTATATCATCAATAATGTCAAGAGTCCTTCAAAGGATGTGTTAAGAAAACAGGAAGTAATTCTGAAACATAAAAGTGTCAACCAAGTTTCCTCGACTAGGAAGTACGTGTAGAAGGGGAAAAAACTAAGTAGTTCAAAATGCTCTGAATT
>NW_022144979.1:0-8217 GCF_000002235.5 Strongylocentrotus purpuratus | reverse complement strand
ACACTTGAAACGTGCACGCATATGATTCGAGCGATGATTTTCGGTTCGCTCGGAGCGCGCCGCGGGGGGTACGGTACATGCACTTGTACGCATGCACATACTATCATTTCGCCTGTACCGTACCCCCCGCGGCGCGCTCCGAGCGAACCGAAATCATCGCTCGATCATATGCGTGCACGTTTCAAGTGTTTCGGTTGGCTCAGTGCGGAAAGGGCATATTTTTCATCATTTTGGCTAAAAACCGACAGAATCCACCTACATGTATGTTAGTTCTGCCCATGATTCGTGAGTATGTCAAGAGGTAAAGTACGGAGTATAGGGGCAAACTGTTGCAGCGGTTCTGTGTGAAAATGTCTGCATTTTGATGACGTTTTTGTACTTTATTAGTGTTTTGTGCTGCAGACAATTTTGCGGGCTTCTAGATCTATGAGGCTCGCTCACGCGGAGCCTCATAGTTCTAGAGTAATGTTAGGGTACATCACCAATATCTGGCCATCAGTAATTTTTCCCTTATTTAAATGACTATCACTTTATCAGCCATGTGCTGAAAGTCAAAATTAGCATGATTAGCTATGTTAGCGGGACAAATTTTGAAAACACTACTTAGATTAGGACAAGTGATCATGGCATATGGGAATCTTTCCCTCGACCTCTCCATAGACTTTGTACACAACCAAAGAAGTGGCGTATGATAACTACATTCTTTCCAAACTGGGTCCTTAACGCAACCACACTTACATATAGGCCTACGCACGCACTTTCGCAGAACAATAACGTGATTAAACACGACATTCGACGGTCATGATTTTGCAATCAGACACTATGACAAAAACATTTCCAATCAACCCAAATTCGTTAAGCAATCTACAAAATACTATAACCCCCAAAGAAATAGACATTTAATAGTGAATCCCCTCATGTACAAACCTTGACATCGGCCATGATGAATGTGAAAACAACGGATACTTTTGTTTTAGAAGACCTGTCAAATTGCACACGATGAGTAATGTAATTCCCGCTTGCGCAATTTAAATTGACAACAGAGGCGGCCTTTCATTAATTGGTGTTCTAGAAATCTATGGTCGGTGCAGATTCAGGGCGGGAACTATAGCTCTATCAACATCCATACATATAGGAAGACATGCACCCCCCCCCCCCCTCCAAGATATTTTGATATACCCCTAATCACTTACCAAACTTCATAATAAACCAATTAGCAAAAAGGCCGAGACAAATTTTCCTTTACAACAGTAGGATATAGCTTGTTTGAGCATTTGAGCTGGCATTGTTTGCTCAATATTTTATTTTATTTTTTTAATTTGAAATAGAATTACCCCCCAAACTATTGCCCCAGAAGGGGAAATATAAGCTTAAGGTAGTGCTTTTCGCATTGAATTTGTAAAAATGTAAAAGTACACAGAAATAAGAAGTCATTTTCAAGCTGAACTTATATTTTCTCTTTTTTGTTTTCTTTCTCCCTTTATTGCAGTAGTTTTACAAGGAAAATACCTTGAGAGCAGTGCTTGCAAAACTAAAAAGAAAGACGCACAAAACTATGTTCTTCCTTGAACACAATGAAATTACACATATAGGTTTATATAGTTTACACAAGGAAAAAGAAAAAAAATTGTAACAATGAATAATCAAGTTTACATAATACAAAACTCACTAATTTGGCAGTTTTAATAATATACAGCAGCAATGTACGGCGGTAATATATACAGCAGCAACAAAGAGCGTGTTCTCTGAAGTTTTCATCAGAGAGGTCAAACATAAGGTGTGGATTCATGCTTACAAGCAATCTCACACCAACTTAAAGTGGGACAAAAAAATTGCTTGATGAATTATGGTGACTGCTCTATGTTCCCGACACCCCTATGTTCCGACAACCTAGATTAATTGTGTTACTCCCGGTTAGGTTAGGTTAGGATAGGAATATGTGCAGTCGGAACATAGGGGTGTCGGAACATAGATGTGTAACCAAATTATGCATTAGAAATGATCTTACGAAAGATAAGGTTGAACGACCAGCGGGCAATAAACTTTATGATCAAACTAGTTTTGTTTAAAGTATACTGGTTTTAATATTTACACAGCTAGCATATGCAATTAGAACAAAATTTAGAAAAATAATCGAAGCACCACTGGAAATTTAGAAAAAAAACAAGGAAATTCCAAACCCCTTAAGACTTTGTACAGTGTTTTTCAATTTGTACTGGCATTCGTGAGAAGTAAAAAAACGAGGAAATCAGCGGATCCGAGGGAAAATTGCATGCCTGACTTATAAAGCCCCCCATCCCCCACCCTAAACACATCCAACCGAACTTTTACATGCCCTTCCTCACAACCAGCGCCCCCCCCCCCCACCCCAAAAAGTCGGAATATTGTTGTGTTGTACCAACTCTTATTCAGAAACAAGAAAGTAAGGAAAAAATGTGCAACCTGACGCCACTTCAGCTTTTGTGTACAAGTCTATGGAGAGTCAAGAATTTTTTTTAAAGTATTTCCTAACAAAATTGGAAATGTTTCTCAGTCCAGATTTCAATTATCATTTTGCAATGACTGACCTTCATTGAGATGATATAGAAGACAAAAGGCGTCAGGTTGCAAATTTTTTTTTTGAAAACTAAAAGTAGCACCACTTCAATATAGTCCCCAAACCCGTAACATACATGTAAAATGAAAACAAAGTGTTCCCATGTCTTTCTCACAGCTACACCCCTGCAAGCGGTGTTTTTTATCTGCAGCACACATCGTCAATGGGATCATGATTATTCAGTTAGTGCGATGTTTATTCCAAAAAAAATAACAATGATGTCACACCATTGCTATCACTTAGTCATGCATGTACATTAAAGCATTTCAACTTGAAGACCGGCTTTCGTCAAGCTGCCGCATCGGGCCTAGGATCGCAAGATCTGTGGTTTGAACCCATGTCCATTTTAATATTTTTATTGGTTGTGATAAGTTTAATTGAAGGGAAACACTACGAGAACCTAAGTGTCTTCCATCCACACAGTGTGATAAATATTCATGTTAGGGTGCGTGATGTGATTGGTTAAAATACGATGTATGCTGCAAAAAAAAATACGCCCCCTGCAACCCCAAAGCTAGAGATTGGAATGATCATTGTGTACGCCCTATGCCATGTAGAAGACTTCTTATCAGGAACAGACAGTGTGTAACTCGAAAATCACCATTCACAAGTTGAAACACGTGTAAAAAGTGGGCGAACACTATCAAAGGAAAGCCTTTCACAGTTTACTGAAGTAGCTCGACTTGAGTTGTGATTGAGTTGTGATTGAGTTGTGATGGACTTGTGGTGGACTTGACTACCACACTGCTAAGAAGCCAAGTAGATCCAGGCAGAATAGTCCCGAAACCTCCCTCACTGCTCAGCTTCTGGCTTCGGCTTCATGATCTTCAGATATTTTGTCTGAGTTTCTGTGAAGAATAAAGAAAAAAGACAGGACAGGTTTTAATATAAACATGACATTTGCGTTAAGACAGCTCAAAATACAGATCAAGGGTTCAATGAATCGTTTCGGTTTGCGGTAACCATGTGGTAATAACTACTGTCACTCAGTAGATGTTTAGCTCTTGTCCGGCTTATTATTAATATTTGCTAAGTAGTTTTTAGTTCTGATAAGAACGTTCTGCTTAGTTCTATAAGAACTTGTCTTGGTCTCAACGTTTTCGCCTAGCCTGCTCTAGTCATGGTCAGGAGACTGCCGATGATTCAATGATTCACAGCAGATTTTACTGCCACAAAATTTGTAGTACTTTTCTCTGAAGTATCCTTTCAATATGAAGGTAACTTCACAGTGAGAATGCAATACAAGGCTCAATCGCTGTGCTAGCTCAATTGTAATGACTCTTTCAGTTGAAGAAATGAAACAACAAGGTTTTTTCGACTCAGTAATTTTGCGATGGTTTTTCCCAATTATTCTATTCTATTTTGCATAATGAATATGTTGTGAACTTAACCCCCCCCCCCACTTCTTCACCGTAAACCCACTCCCACCCACCCACATCATAAAAATTCGTACCTGGTGTAGTGTCCTGACTTCTAGACCCATTTCCAATGCAGCTTGCTGAAGGTATTCAGTCTCAGCGGCGTCAACGTATCCAGCGCAAACGCATCTCCATCAAGACTCGTCCTTTATGAACTCCCTGCGGACAAACATCACTTGGACGATTATTTTATTGGAAAGTAAAAGATCTTTCAAGCTCTCAACTCACAAACAGTGTTCCCAGCACTTTATGAAAACATAATTTTTCTGAGTTTTCCCTATTTTTCCTGAGAAATGTCCAAAATTCCATGAGAGATATTTTTCACTTTAACAAGGTTGCTGGGAAGTCAAGAGGTGGTTGCAGCAAAGCAACTAAGATACTGATAACACACAGGCAACTTGTTGACAGCGAGGGCCTCCCTTCTCCCCTTACAGCCATTCTTTCCTCGAGACCATACGCCAAAGAGATATGCACATACGCAAACTGGTGAAAACTTCTTCCTTCTGGGTCACTGTCAAATTCCCTTTTTTCCGAGACTTGAAAAACAGAAACCACTTTTCAACGTTTCCCCTTGAAAAAAAAATTAACCCTGATGAAGGATCTTTTTCCCTACCTTTACAACAGACCAATAAAAAATCAGGTGCAATAGAATAACCTGTTAACATTGTGCGGCTCAATTTTTCATTAAAAAAAAAATACAATTGATAAAAGTGTTTTACTTGAGTTTGGTCTGCAGTAGGTCTTGTGCTTCTGGAGTGCACTTCTTCTGTTTATCTTTCGTCTTGGCTTCTTTAGCTACATCGCTACCTGCCCAAGAAGAAATCAATCAATGAAAATATGACTAGGCATGCCTAATAAAGTGGGTCCTACAACACACAATCTCCATTCAATTGAGTCAGAAAGACTATTCACTGCCAGTCTTTTCATGCATCATGGTCAACACAGTGGGCCAGATTTATCCTATCCGTTTTAGGAGAGTTGCCATCACAAGGCCCTATTTAAGGGCCACTGGATGCGAGGGCTACAAAAGGGATAGAGAAGGAAGCCAAGAAAAAGACAAAGTACCACAAATAGATTGATTATATTGACATTTTCCTATATGATAGCACTGCCCGACACACAAGATGCAGTTGGCGAGGCAGTCAGTGAGACATTTGCAAAGCACTCCTTAAGAACTCCTTTAATAACAGAACACTCCTTTATCCAAACGCTAAACATGCTAAAGGGTATTTGTCTATAAAACCAACATAACGCAACCATGCATTCGTCGCAAAGTGAGAACGCCTGCCCAGTGTGACAAGATACATCAGGTCAAATTCCCAAGGCTTAACTGCCTCACCTGCGATTGCCAACTGAAGCAGGATACAACGGTGGCAAGTGTTTCATGGGACTAGCTCCCACTATCTCAAAACAGCAAACTATGCACTGGTGTGGAACGCCAACTGCAACAATTAGTCCCACAGACTTTTACACCTGCTGCACTGCATCTCTCGTTCAGTTCATCCTTACTTTTAACTGGGGGAGAGTGTGGCCCAGTGGTTACGGTCCGCGACTCATGATCGAGGGTCAGGGGTTCGAATCCAGCTGCTGGTCATATGTTGTGTCCTTGGCAAGCCATTTCACCCCCACTTGCCTCTCCACCCAGGAGTATAAATGGGTGGAGGGAGGAAAACCGGAGAGCCAGGAGAAAAGCCCTCGTGTCACAGGAGAGAATCAACGCACAACTCTACTCACATATGGTCCGAGCCAGGAATCAAACCCGACCACAGTTGTGGCCTAGCCTATGCACTAGCCACCATGGCATCCCATCCAGGGAACAGAATATTCTCAGCAAGGAACCCGAAGATAAACACCGTCCTGATGGGCCATAGTGGCTCGTGACAGACTTTGCTTACTTTTGCTGGTCGAGTTTGCTGATGCAACATTCTTTGGTACGTTGCCTTGTGAAGTTTATCCATTTCGGCTTTCTTTCTGTCCACTTCCTGAGTTCTGCCTGGATGTGAGCGTCTTTAGGGTTCAGCTTCTGCGCCTTGAGGATCCAGTGTCTGCCTTTGTCAATTCATTACTGTGCCAGAGAGCCTGTTGTATTCAAACAGGATCAATGTCTCAAAATGTCAAAAAAAAAGAAAAAAGACATCATGGGGATCGGCAGATAACCTTGACTAAAGTCCAGTTCAAACTTGCGCGAATGCGAATGCGAAGTGAATTATAAATCCTTCGCTGCGAAACTCCCCAAAGTTGAAATGTGTTCAACTTGTGCATATTCATAGCATAAATACTTGCTGTTTTGGCACAAATTCGCATTCGCATTGCTTTCGCACCGAGTAGAACCAGCCTTTAAACCTTCAAAATGGCATGAGCATCGAAGTGTTCCAGTTTACGAATCGTGACCAAACCCATGCAGTGTTGTATCGCATCCCTGCAAGTCCATCACAAGTCCATCACAAGTCCACCACAAGTCCCCACAAGTCCCAATCACAAGTCCATCACAAGTCCAGCACAAGTCCATCACAAGTCCCTGCAAGTCAATCACAAGTCAGTCACAAGTCCATCACAAGTCAGTCACAAGTCCATCACAAGTCAGTCACAAGTCCTTCAGTCTGAAGTCAAGTCACAAGCCCGTCACAATCCATCACAAGTCCATCACAAGTCCATCACAAGTCCATCACAAGTCCATCACAAGTCCATCACAAGTCCCCTCACAGTCCATCACAAGTCCATCACAAGTCCTTCAGTCTCAAGTCAAGTCCACCAGCTATTCAAATGAACTGCAACAAAAGCATTCCTTTGTCATTGTTCATCCAGTTACTTGTGATTGGCTTTATGAAGGACTTGTGAAAGGACTTGTGAAATGACGTGTGATGGTATAACAAATAACGAATGTTTGTGAAGTGCGATGGTAAGAATAATTTCATGGGTGACATTGAATGTTCTATTCCACGAGGCGAAGCCGAGTGGAATAGAACATTCAATCCGTCACCGAATGAAATTATTCTTTCCATCGCACGAACGTAAAACATTCGTTATTTTTTTTTATACAACACCTGAATAAATTCTCGTCATTTGATTGGTAAATTCTAACTACAATTTATTTTGATTTTAAGATGTTGAACTACCCCTTCACGAAAATGTTTGAACCCAACGCTGTAGCGCTGGCTCTTTGGAACAATACGCGCTACTCTGAACGCGCACACCAGCAATGCATTTTGCACGCAAATACCGCGTCATGGAACAACGCAAAGTGAAACGTATAAACGCATGGGTATAACGCATGGTCGCACCGTGCATTATACCGAATAATAATATGTCACGTGATCTACAATTCACCAATCAGATGACGGGATTTATTCAGGTGTTGTATAAACTCGAATACAACACTGCTGAAATCTCAAACTGTAGTCCATTTACAAACACGTCCAATGATGATCCTGATTTGCAAAAGATAACCACCATTTAGTGTTAGAATGAGTCGCGAAGCATGTTAATGATTGCAATCAATCAATCAAGCATGGCCTCATGGTGTGGTACGTGCATTGAACTCATGATCTTGTGGGTAATTTTGCAGGTTGTGGGTTCGGTCCAGCCTTGGTTATGGTGCATGTGCCCATTGCTTCTCCCCACCCAGAGTAAATGGGTACCTGTGAGGGCAAGATGGTTCTATGATCGATCTAATAGCTGCTTTGCACCAAAATGGCAAGACTGACTGTCAACTCCCAGGGAGCTGAGATAGTCTTTGGAATGTTTTATAGGCACGACGAGCAGGGGTAGCAATGCCACAGTGCCTTGAACACCAACATGTACACTTTATAATTATAAGTTATTATTAATTAATTCCTTCAATGAAATCTTTTACCTGACCACGTCTGTACATAGCCTTAATGTTCTGAGGGTCAATCTCTAATGCCTTGATGCAGTTAGATAACGCCCTTGGGCATTGCCCCTGCCTTGATGTCACACAGTGCTAGGTTCAGGTACAGCTTCAGCAGTACTCTCTTCATTTCATCCTCCTCGGACTGATTGGCAAGTCTAGCATTTTCGAGGAGTCGTATCGCCTGAATAAAGGAGAGAGAACATGCACAACAAAGAAACCTCAAAAGTTTGAGTAATACCTCGAATGGAAAATGTATTGTTGCAATGAAGTGGAAAGCTAACTAACATTAATGGATAAAAAGAGGTCTGGGCATTTCCCAATAAGTTTTCCAC
>NW_022144978.1:0-8229 GCF_000002235.5 Strongylocentrotus purpuratus | reverse complement strand
CCCTTGTAGCCATCCTGTCTACCTTAGAGTGACCCTCCATATCGCATCCTGTCATTCAAGTCATCCAAATTTAGTTCCCGTAACACATCATAAAGAAATTGAACACCTCCGTCCGAAAGGGGAGCCAAACCACACACCTAAGATGAACCGTTTTGGCTCCGCGCAATTCTTCAGCAGAGTATGCGTGCCCCTCTGGGAGAGATCAGCCCATACCATGAAACCTGACCCAGCCTTAACAACATGCAGTTTGATCACTGGATGCTTGAAAACCCACCAACACAAGTAATTTGCACCTCCTTGCTGGCATTTCCTCTTCGGATTTCCGAAGGGAAGTTGCCAGCCGAGCTAAGATGTACAAATATTTATAAATGACAAGTGTCGCCTCCTCCAGGGACGGCAAGTTTCGGCACAAAGGCTGAAGTCAAGAAAAGCTTCCTCAGCCATGTCCACTCTTTCACAACATCCAGGGAAGTGGCAAGACTCCAACCCTGGAAAAAACGACTGGGAGCAAACGCCCACCGATTGTCATGGTTAGACTATAAAAACGGCGAAACCTCCCAACAGGTGCTACATCGACATGGGTTCAATGGAAAACAGCCGCTTGAGAAACAAGGACTAGACGATCACAGACCGTCTTAATCAAATGGAGCTACAAAAGTGGTTAGCTGCATGTAGTTGTGGAGAGGCAGAGTTGTATCACATCGTGGAGTGCTAGAGATTTCTACCTGCTAGGTTCAAAGATGGCATTGACCCAGTTAACAGGACGGTATTGAGCCGATACCAGCTAATCATGGGTTTGTTGTGGCAGTACCATACAGTTTAAACGGTACAAGACCAGAAGTGGGCTATGCTGGCTCGATTGCGCCAAAACGGTTCCGTGTTGACGGTACAGACGACACCACTGAGTCGGAATTGTCCAGTGCTCGCCCTATTAAGTGGCAAACGGTAATGGTAAGACCGTTCAGAGCCTGCATTGGACCAGTGCTGGTCTTTTTTAAAGCAACAATAACTGCAGCAAGACGGCGCACCAGCCTGAACCGTGCCATTGCAGGTCCTCTTACGATAAAACCATGAAAAAAAGACGGTAAAAGGCCTGAATCGGGCCAGTGTCGGTCCCTTTTTGGAAACCATATAGGCAAGATGTACTCAACCTGAATGGAACCGGTGCCGGCCCGTTTCAGTCAAACCATAATAGCAAAAAGGTACATAGTGTAACGGCGGTGCCGGGCCGCCGGCAGAGGGCGCCAGCACGGACCCCCACGGTGCCCCGTGCTGGGCCAGGGAGACCCTTTGCAGACTGCGCCGACTCAGTAGTGTGACTTTTGTATAGCGTTCCTTTTTGTTGTGAGTTGTATAAAGGGAGAGCCTCGTGTAAAGAAAGTGGCAAGAATAAATGGCCGTAGAGCCCCGTCTATGCGGTGTGAGAACCCCAGATTCGTTCTACGTTACATTAGCCTGAATCGGGCCAGTGTTGGTCCTTTTACGGCAAACCATATGGTCGCCGTATTAGTAATAATAAAATAATATGAATACAAGCAAATTAGCATAACAACCTCAGAACAAAACTAATCAAGCAAAGTAAGGGGAAAATGGCATATGAGGGACTTATAGAAATAAGAAAGAAGGAATATAATACATATTTTGTTTGTAGAAATACAGACTTGACAACACACCCGGACGGAGTATTCTAGCAGCCACGCACATTAGTCTCATCCCTTTGACTATCAGTGTATATGAACGTTCATTTTGTTCATGAGTTATACATGACAGAAATAGTCATATTTTGAACAAAAATCACTTGTAATTTGATATCTGATGACATCATCATGACGTCAGAGTAATATGCATACCTCAGGATTAGGGTTAATATATGTTGAAAGTTCCACTGAGTTTTATAACATTAACAGATTAGAAGAAAAGTCCCAGACAATTATTATCCAGAAAAAAAAAAGAAATAAGGAGAGAAAGAACAAAGGGAGAATGAAACACATCGACCATTTCAAAAGGGTGATGGGTTTAGCCCGATCACCACCCAAAACATGCAATACTGTTGCTGAACCTGTTGTGGCTCATTCTGAGAATCAAGTCCACAAGTGAAGAGTTGGATTTATAGAGCACTACCATCCAGTTTCTTCACATTGAACGTCATAGTTAGTATAGCACCTGCAAAACAGAAGAATAAACACATTGTTTTGAAATGCCTACTCTTCCTAATTTTGTTCACAAAACATACGCAAATAGTCAGGACACCGCAAAGCTGGTGATTAGTAATTTAGTACTGAGTTCCGCAAAAAGGTTTTGTGTTCACTGCCCAGGTCAACAAATATTCACTGGCAGAATATGGGGATAAGCAAAATACAAAGCTTACATGATTTCTTTTCGGAAATTGATTAAGATTCTGTGCATTCAGCTAAGAAAAGGTTATAAAACATGTGTCCAGTGAAGTGTTTACTCACCAATGAAAGAGAAACCAGCCATCATGGCAAAAACATGCCAAACCAGCCAACAGTGTCACTCAGTGTAGTGGACAGCAGTACACCCACTGGGCCAGTTAGAGCTTGAGATGTAAATAGCAGACCATAGTTCAAGCCAACGTAGCTTGTGCCAAATGATCTAAAACAATCATACAGAAGATTGTGCAATGTTATAGTCAAAACCTTTTTTTGAACATTGTACATAAGCATTCCGTTGTTTATCTTTGACTAGATCATACCATTCAAAATTAGTATCATTTATGATCATTTCCAATGTTCGGAAGGAAAACAATTAACATTATGGCCCTTATTCACAACTTAATTATTTTTTTTATACTAATTTCAACATTTAAAACTAGATTTGCGTTTATTGAGTTACAAACGCCGGGTGATCGGGCTCAAAAACTATTTCACAGGTCATTGCTAAGTTGTGAATATTTTTATGTCAGAACAGATAAAGGATCATACAAAATTCAGCCTTTCCAGTAAAATCATCTGTTTTAACCCTAATTCCCTAGGGGGTGTGCAAAATTATATTGACATTTTCAGGTTCAGGACTGTTAGGGTTTATTTTAAAAAAAATATGCATCTTTTGGTGTGTGAAAAATTTCAGTACATTTTATGTACACGTTACATGTTATTTCCGGTTGGACAACGTCAGCCATTAAAATGTGCAAACTGAATACTGATTGATTCAGAGAGGATACATGTTCATCACAGGGTGAAAAGAACTTCTAAATATATGGAAATTATAATAATGTTTTAAGTATATGTATTAAAAACACCTAACTTCCGGTTTGAAGAAAACAAATTAAATATAGGTTTTTATTGGTTATATAACTTGCTCCAAAGTTGAAATGTTGAAATGTGTAGTCTTTATAGGTTTGATAGGTCAAAAGGCTTGGCTGTGAGGCCTGACACTTTATACTCAGCGTTGTCCCCAGTGATTTTGAGAACAATTTACAAACCGTTCTGATGGAGTTGAAAACACAACCCCCTGCTTACTAGAGGAGATGCCTTGGAAACATGAGGACAGGGTCGTGGGACAACACTGAGTATATATACCCAATATTAAAAATACATCAATCCAGACAAAAAATCCATCTTGTGAAAAAAGACTATACTACACTTGCTTTAACATATTGCACTTGTCTTCGACGCCTGCAATATTGTTATAGCTTGTGCAATGTAATCTTGTATCCCCTTAAGGCTGTACAACACCTGAGCAAATCCCTGTATCTGATTGGTGGGTCGTTGATCACATGTCCTGCCTATGCATATGGCCTGGCACACAGCAAAAATATAGAAGTTCTATTCTGTTTTTGTGGTGGCTGTGTCCAATCAGATGACGAGGATTTATTCAGTGTTGTATAAAACAAATAATGACGGTTTCACACATTCATGCAATGGAAAGAATATTTTCATTCGGTGACCGGTGGAATGTACACTCCATCCGTCACCTCATAAAATGATTGTTACCGTTGCACTCATCAACGTTATTGTATAATAAAACACTATACCTGGCAGTTGCTGTGGGAAAAGCGAGAAACTGCCGGAGAAAGTGAAGAATATGAAACATATCCAGACAAAAGAACATTGCTTCTTCCCCGGCAGGTGTTCTTATAAAGTGAGCATGAGTGCCGACATCACACAGCACAGTGATGTCATTGCAACCTATATAAAAAAGTAACATTATACACATAAATTTATATCATCTGCACTTATACCAATATGCTAATTATACTATACATGTTTAGCCATGCTGTGTTTATAAGTTTACACTCATATTGCATACTTTACAGGGTGACCCAAAAAACTGCACCCCTGAAACACATTCAGTGCCATGGCCGATCGAGTGTGATACACGTGTGTCGACGGGGGATCCGTTGATCGTCGGGTTTATCCCCATTTTATCTTGAATTCTTTGGAAGAATTTCTACTGGACTTTGTAAACATTTATTGTCTCCAGCTCCAGGACAATTTTTTATCTTCCTAGCTGTGTGATTGTGCTCTTTATCGTCACGTTTTGCACGATTGTGGATTGTGCTTCCGCGGCCATGTTTTGATGCACAGCACAACGTTATTGTCACTCAGCGCGTGCGTTGTACATGTACATACCGTACGTACACACATTGTGCATTAACTTGATCCCACGCACGTATAAGCTTGATTCATCTTCACACACTCCCGCGTCAAACTAGCCGATATTTAATACTTCCTTTAAACTAGGATCATTTCCTAACATGTATAAATTAGCCCAAAGTTGTCCCTGTATTTAAAAAAAGGTAATCCTCAGGATCCAGGCAATTATCGCCCTATTTCATTACTTAATACCTGCTCCAAAGTATTAGAAAACTTATGCATAGTAGAATGTTGTCTTTTCTTGATTTTAAAAATTTGCTTTCTACTAATCAATATGGTTTTCGTGCAGGTTGATCATCTGTTCATGCATTATTAGATTTTTATAATAATCTCTCAAATTCTGTTAACAAAGATCCTTCTGATTTTTTCTCTTGCTGATTTTTTTAGACATAAAGAAAGCTTTCGACACTGTCAATCGCCACATTTTATTATGTAAATTGCACTATTATGGTATGCGTGGAATTGCACTTAACTGGTTCACAAGTTTATTTAAATGATCGAAAACAATATGTGGTTTAGATGGTGTCAAATCCTGTACTGTAATATCTCATGTGGAATACCTCAGGCGTCAAATCTAGGGCCATGTTATTTTTGATTTACGTTAATGATATGCTATGTGTTGCTCATTGTTAAAACCGGTTCTCTTGCTGATGATACAACTCTTTTTGCCTCCGGACAGAATTTACAGATACTGGCTAATGCTGTCAATGATGAATTGAGGATTCTGCAGGATGGTTTAGAGCCAATAAGTTGACAATTCATCCTGATAAAGCGCATTACATCTGTTATTCATTGAAGCAAAGAGAACGGTTTTTACCAGATGTGTCACTGTGTCTAGAAAATGTTATTCTTAAAAAGGTTTCTTCCCTTACGTTTCTTGGCATTGTAACTGATAAAGAAACATGCTCTGGAAGGAGCAAATTAACCTTGTATGTAACAAAGTCTCCAAAAGTGATTATATTATCAATAGAACTAAGAACACTTTGAGACTAAAAGACAGTTTGGCCATTTATAATACTTTAGTTAACCATATCTTAGCTATGGCCTCCTGGTTGGGGTGGCATGATAAAGGTGTATCCCTCATTATTCAAAAGAATTACCACTCTTCAAAAAAAAATGTATTCGTAACGCTTGGCATGCCAAGTACAATGCACATACCACTCCTCTTTGTTCCAAATATACAATTTTGAAGCTGGAAGATATTTTTCATGTTCAAATTGCCATTCATTATTTGAATATATTAACAATCTGCTCCCGGATAATTTAAATTCTCTCTTATATTTTCCTTTAAATCGGGATTTTCATTCTTTTACTACAAGACAAGATAATCTTACCCGTACTTCTGATATTTGTAGAGTGAATGTTTGTCTCCTCCAATTATCGTAAACAACTGCCTAAAATTGTTAACTCCCTTCCTGGTAGTCTGAAAATGAATTTACCAGTGTGTCCAGGAAGCTTTTACTTAGTCATCTTACAGAGTTTTATTTGGACAAGTATAAAGGTTTTCTTTGTACTAACTTAACATGTTATTCATGTTCTAACGCAGCAGGACATTAATGTCTTGTTTTTTTTTTTTTAAACATAATTATTATTAGTTGATTTAGGGATAGCATATTATCTATTATAATGCATTTTCACATGCAATATAGTATTGTTAATACAATGTATCAACTGCATTTGGGTACTCCACTACAGGAGGGTTGGACCTCCTCAGGATGTTACCCCCATTTGTACCTCATTACATGTATTGAATTATTAACAAACAGGTATATAGTACAGATGGAAATAAAACAACCAAACAAACAAACAAACATTTACCTTGACGGGATCTGTGAATTTTTGTGTTTTGGATATCAGATTGAAGCTGAGAGTTTTTTCTTTGAAATACTGAAAAAATCATGAAAGCAGCACATTGGGTTGCTGAGAAAATACCAATTATGTAAAAGGAGTACTTTTCATCCTTCCCAGTGGCGCTTCAAACAGTGAAACATGTTAATACTGTAAGCCCATTGTGCAATTGTCTTTCATTTGTGCAATTTCTTTAATATTTTTACATATTTATGATGCTGAAAAGGTTTAAAATAGGACTAAAAAGGATAAGATAGCTGTTTATGTGGAAAATTAAAGGTATTTCCATCATATTCATTTGTACACTGTCATTATGTGCCGTGTTGTTTGTAAGAACTTGTCCACAGCGGCATAGCCTTATACAGATGCCGCGGAATGGGAAGCAGACTAAATGCATAGGCACCAGAACACACGATTTTTTTTTCTGCTGGGTTTTTCGCATACATGTACCGTCGACATTCGCTTTTGCTTGCCTGTGTGGCACTTTTACCCAAATTGTATACGTTGTTCATGCAAAGAACCCCAAAATACATGTGTCATGTCGTCTGTGTCCACAAGTTTGGGTTCAAGGATCACAGGGAATTTGTCCAAAATGGCGTGAAACGTCACAGTGCAGCGTGCATGCTTTGTGCTGTTCGCATATCAGAAACATATGGGACAACTTCGAACCTTATTCGAAACTTCGAAACTTCATCAAGCATATGCAGAAGAAACACCCTCCTTTGTAGGAACACTAAAAACAGTGGTTGAGACTAAGTACAAATAAAGAAATCTTTTCTCAGCCATTGATGCTTGTTGTACTTGTGTTTTTAAGTCTTGAGGAATCCAAGGACCTGAAAAAAACAGGAATATAATATAAATTAAATGCACAACAATGTAGATTAATTTTATTAAATGACAGTTGACCTAACGTTCATGTCTGTATCTCAGCTGTGTAGCATTTCCTTGGAAATTACATTCATCATCAAGATTCACAATCATCATGAGTCCTTGCTCTGCGATGTTCTAGGGTGTCAAGCTGCAGAGTAGCAAGGCCTCGTCATAGGATGAATATTTTTAGAGAGGATACAGCAACTTATACTCTTTTCTTGAATCTTTCAACCTGAGATACCTGCCCCTGGGTAAGGCCTCCATTCCACAGTGGACTGAATACACAACAACTGGTCGATTGTACCCTTTGTATACTGTTAACATTCTTGGCATTAAGACCAGCTTCTCCTAATTTCCTACTGGTTTAGTAATTATAGTGTCCACTTGCCCATCCATTGTTGGATAGTAACTCCCGCAACTTTACCTTTTCTACTACAGCCAGTTTTTTTGCCACAGATACTTAAATCCAACGTAGGGGTTTTTTTCCATATTAGAGTACCCATGTTCTATATGGGTACCCATTGCTGTCCCATGCACCTGTAGGTAGTTGTGAATCTTAGGGACGAGATAAAATCTGGCTGTCCTATAGTCAGTAGGAGAAAGAAATTATGAGCTTCTTATCGTCAAGCACCTTTTGTGTCTCTTTAGAGGTGTACCTGTTGGGTCAGAATCAAAGCAGGTATAGTTAGTGCGATTATCCAGCTGGTGGTGGGCCTCATCGATGTACTGCTGATGATCCGTGAATTTTACCACAGCTGAAACTTTATCTATTGTTGATGTACCTAACGTGGCGCGGCCCCTAACGTGGCGCACTTGATTTTTCGCCTGTAGCGCCTAGCTAGAGCAAAAGTTTTAACTGAATTTCACAGAAAGTGAAATTTCATAAAGTTCTAAA
>NW_022144977.1:0-8265 GCF_000002235.5 Strongylocentrotus purpuratus | reverse complement strand
GATTTGAACCCACAACCTTCAGATTGAGAGTCAGCAGTCCATACCATTGGACTAAGCATAATTTCACACTTTTTATTGGTTACGAAATTAACTATCAGTTTAAATTTACCCAAGAAGACATAAATTTTAAAGTCAACTTAAACTTTATAGTTAATTTTGAAACTAGTGTATGGTGTGAATAGTAGTAGTCGAGTGGTGGGACTGCTGACTCTGAATCGGAAGGTGCAGGTTCAAATCCTACAGCGTATTTTTAGGTTACGAAATTTTATTATTTTGAGGTCAACTTAAACTTTATAGTTAATTTTGAAACTAGTGTACGGTGTGAAATGGTGGTAGTCGAGTTGTGTGGACTGCTGACTCTGAATCGGAAGGTTGCAGGTTCAAATCCCACAGTGTATTTTTAAGTTACAAATTTTTTTTATTTTGAAGTCAACTTAAATTTTATAGTTAAATTCGAAACTAGTGTACAGTGTGAAATGGTGGTAGTCGAGAGGTGTGGACTGCTAACTCTGAATCGGAAGGTTGCAGGTTCAAATCCCAAAGCGTATTTTTAGGTTACAAAATTTTATTAATTTTGAAGTCAACTTAAATTTTATATTTAAATTTGAAACTAGTGTACGGTGTGAAATGGTGGTAGTCGAGAGGTGTGGACTGCTAACTCTGAATCGGAAGGTTGCAGGTTCAAATCCCACAGCGTATTTTTAGGTTACAAATTTTATTAATTTTGAGGTCAACTTAAACTTTATAGTTAATTTCGAAACTAGTGTACGGTGTGAAATGGTGGTAGTCGAGTAGTGTGGACTGCTGACTCTGAATCGGAAGGTTGCAGGTTCAAATCCCACAGCATATTTTTAAGTTACAAAATTTTATTAATTTTGAGGTCAACTTAAACTTTATAGTTAATTTCAAACTAGTGTATGGTGTGAAATGGTGGTAGTCGAGTAGTGTGGACTGCTGACTCTGAATCGGAAGGTTGCAGGTTCAAATCCCACAGCGTATTTTTAAGTTACAAAATTTTATTATTTTGAAGTCAACTTAAATTTTATAGTTTATTTCGAAACTAGTGTACGGTGTGAAATGGTGGTAGTCGAGAGGTGTGGACTGCTAACTCTGAATCGGAAGGTTGCAGGTTCAAATCCCCAGCATTTTTTTAGGTTACAAAATTTTATTAATTTTGAGGTCAACTTAAACTTGATAGTTAATTTTGAAACTAGTGTACGGTGTGAAATGGTGGTAGTCGAGAGTCAAAATTTCTTGAAAAGGGCACTTGCACATCGTGCTGAAATGTAGACATGTTTTTTTTTTCCGGACATTAATCCGATGATTATGCACACTAACGGACAATATATGGTCCTTTTCAGGACAATACATGCGTGAAGTAAAAAAAAGGCACCCGGAATGGCCGCAGGCACATGGAAGGGCACGACATCTTTTTCAAAAGGGCATTTGTTCAGAAAAAAAGGGCACTTTGCAAAAAAGGACACTCTTTACAACAAAATGAGGAAGGGGGTAAGCACTGGTGAAAAAGCATTTGAATGGAAAAGGGCAGTCTTGACACAAATATTGGGGGTAAAATACCTCCCCCCCCCCTTGCTACGCTGATGGACACTACATGTATATATTATGCTTGTTAGTTTGTACCCACATTGGGGAGTTGTACGTTCTTAATAAGCCGAGTGTGCAATTTGTTTGCACTGTTGGGAATGAGTCCCACAGAGTTGGTAGGCTGCGGGCGTCCTCGTCTCCTCGTCACCGTCAATAAAACACAGACCAGGTTATTTGCCATAACCTGTAAGTACTATTATTGCTTTGCAGATTCCAAAGTAACATTTCAAAGTGCAAATTGATATTGGTATAACTGTTGTAAAACATTGTAAATGTGCCTTGGCAATAACTAGTTGTTGGGTTTTTGTGTATAAAATGTACCTTGCATTTTATGGTATGTTAAATGATATTGAGCTGCTATGGACGATGCATGTAATAATCTTGTGTAGGAGATGCATTACTGGTGACAATTTGTACTTAATTTTAAACCAGGGTTTTTGGGTGTAACGTCTGGTGTGACAAACTCCGCAGTGAGACAGACATCCTCGGCCGACCGAAGTTAAGTCCACCATTGACCAGTCGGATTGCCAGACAGGTCACGCATGCTATTCATTGTGTAGAATAGTCACTTCAGGTTCTGGCACTCACGCCGTATATCCAACCCTTATTCGTCTTCCATTGCTTACGGTATTTACTTACATAGTTTGGCTTAGTTTGCGTAATGTCGACAGAGGCAGACCACTCCACGAATCCTGATCCGTCGGCGTTTATGTTCGACAAATGTAAAGATTACTTTGACAAGAAGTTTAACGCTATCTCTGCACCGAAAGAGGACTCCACCTCCATTCGGGAACTCAAGAATAAACTGGACTCCAAAGAGTTAACAAAACCAGGCAACGTGGCCCGATTTGAGTTTTGTGGGAAACTTCAAATTGCCCTTGGCGACATCAAGACGGCAATTATCGTTAAAGGCGATACAGACCAAGCCAGCTGCTGGCAGAACACAAGAACAAGATTAAGATCGCCAACTCGAGCAAGGCAGGGTGGATGACCGTCTCGTATATGGACAAACAAAAAGGAACAGGCAACTTGTCTCCAGATCAACAGAAAATCATATAACAGCGGAGAAGAAGTTTTTAAGGACACTGAAGCCCGAAAAAGAAGAAAGCGAGACTACCAGCATGGCCCAGTCGGTTAAGATGCTGCTGATCGTCGCCTTTTTTGAGGTACATGTATTGACCCTATTATCTCTCCCCCTTGCATACTTTCTTATTTCAGCCTGCATGCCTGTGTGCAGGCCAGCCCCCATCATGTATAATAATAAAATTCTGAATATGAACAAATTGTGTCCTCCTTTTCCTTTATAACGTTCTGTAAAACCTAACTGTTTTTCATGCGTATGAGCGAAGCGAAGTAGCATGAAAATGTGTTCGTATGTTACTTACAAGCTTGATGCTTGAGTGATCATGATAAAGAATAGGTTAAATTTGAATAGAATGTCATTGAGGACGTAATTGAGTAAATTAAAGGGAAAATACAACATTTGCAAACATCGAAAAACAAAACTACCAAGTTTTTACGAAATACACAACAGGATGTTGGTAAATGACAGTCTAAAGCATCCTGTAAAATTATGGCACCTGGTGTGAAGTCACTTTCAAGAAAATGGTAATTTTGTATACATTTCCAACGGTGGTCGGCTGACCACCGTTGGAAAAACCTAACTGTTTTTCAACTACTGCTCCAAATGTACAATTTTTTTTTCAGTCCAAATTTTGTTTGCTATTGGTTGCATGTTCTGAATAGGTGCAGGCCAGCTAGACTGGTTCCCTAATCGTACAATTTTCCGGCATCTATAAATTAATCCATTTAATCTTCAGTGGAGTCAGGGAACCAGAATACTCAAACATTTTTGTTTTTCTTAGTTTTTCCAGCAATTTCCAACACAAAACTTCAGACATGTCAGTGTAACAATAATTTGATATATTATACTAACCCCTCAAGTAGTTCATTTCTGAAAATTAATGCAAATGCCAATGATGTACATGTACATGTACATTCCCTTGAGTGATCATGATAAAGAATAGGTTAAATTTGAATAGAATGTCATTGAGGACGTAATCGAGTAAATTAAGGGCGTGTGTGGCTGTAGTATGGCCATTCTAGCCTGTGTTCACCACGTCGCTAGGTCAGTAATTTTCATAATGACCACAATACATCGTATATTTTAATTTAAAAGAAGAGGAGAAACTCGGAGTATGTAAGTATTAAAGTTAATGTATAAGGGATCGGCCACAAGGTTTTCCAGAGTTTTTACCTCATAGAGTTTTACCTCTGGTGTTTCACTCTGGGCACTTGACAAGTAATAGAATGAAATCATAGATCTATACAAATTCAGTATTAATTAAAATTTTAATTTACAGCAAACATAATGAAAGCAGTGGCGGTTCTACTGGGGGGGGGGGGCAAAAATTTGGCTAGCACCCCCCCCCCCCCCCCCCAAAATTCCATACAAAAAAAAAAGCACTAGCAAAGTGTAAGAATTTGATGTACAGGGGAACGGTCTCCCCTAAATGAGAAGGGTGCATTTGTACACTTTTAGTTAATAGGCCTACAACATGTATAGTGTGCCTGATTGTAGGATTTTATCAGCGCTCCCCATAGAAAATATGGCACGAGCCCCCCCCCCCCCCCCCCCCCATCTTTCGAGACAATTATTTCTTCTTTCTTAATTATGAAAACATAATTCCTAGTTTCAGGGGCAAACATAAGTAACTCTACTGCCATGATTCTCCCACTTATGAAGTATGCAGACTAATAAACGCCGGGAGATGATGACTTGCCCAAAGAATTCTACGTTCAATTTTGGGATCTTTTAGGCTCAGACTAGATCTTCTGAAAGTGTATCATAGATCTTTTGACGATAACATCTCGCCAACTTTCAAACACAGAAGTATGATAACTTTGCTTGAAAAGCTGGAGATCAGCTGAATCCTCAGAAAAAAAGGACTAATTTGGTTACTCAACGTAGATTACAAGATCGTCTCTAAAGCTATTTACCTTCGTCTGGGCAAAGTTATCCCTTTTGTTTAATATTAATCCTTTCCAGACCTGCAGGATCAAAAGGCAGAAGTATTCACAATAACGCCAGATTTGGTCGACTATATGAGCTCCATGCGCTACCAAAAGAGGGCGCCCTTTTACCTAGCAACGACGTCCCATGGGCGGTACATTCGCTGGTTGACGCGCACCGTTCCTTGTGTGTGACACGCGTACACCAGGGGATTTGTTCTATGTACACGCAGTGGCCGCGCACCCCCAACTGTACTTCCTTTGCCGGTGAGGGGGTACTTGTGAACGGAGCGGATAAGTTCAAAGGGTATTAATTCCTTGGTCATTTCATATCAATTTGTTAGCGCTCCTTTTCAAGCGCCCACACAGTCCCTGATATTCCGCTATGGGAGTTGCCATCAAAAACTGTGCCTCGATGTCTCTTTTTGTACACCATTGAAAAACGGAACAACGCTTTCACTTCTTAAAAGAATACAAGACAGACAATAATATTCTACATCATACTGATAAGAAATATTGAATTGATTAACAGGAAAGCCTGTACTTTTCAGGATTGATATTGTTGTTTTAGCAGAATTAACACGATTATGTGTAAATCATAGTTTTCAGTAAAACCTGCACCATTTCAACTCGCCGTAAATACAAACAGCGCCACCGTATGGCCTTCTTAAAAAAACATTGTTAGGGAAGGTTCTGGTCTAACTAATTATGTATTCTGATTAGACCTTGTTAAGACCTGTACTTTTAGGATTGAAGAAGATGATCGCCAATCATAACCCCGCTCACATACGCCATGGGCATTGCATTTTGTGTGTGCGTGTGCGTGCTATTCGATAATCAGGTCCAAAGATATAGCGCACAAAGTACGTTCACTTCCACACACACGCGTGCGCGCATTTGTCTTACATTTTGTTAAAATTGAGCAATGTGCAAAATCGAGTTGAATCAAATAAGATAAATAGGAGTGCGGTTTCGGCCATAAACAAATTGATATGCCTTATCAATAAAAAACTTTGAAGGGTTATTAGAATTTTCATTTTAAAGCTTTGGAACCTGTTTCGGCCCTGTTTTTATTCATTATATTAAGGGTTTTAATTAATGGTTTTATATCCGACCCCTTTCAATTTTCAAAGGTGCTAAGCAGGGGTGTACATTATCCCCACTTTTGTTGAGAATTGAGATTTGAAGTTGTTGCTGATATTTTTAAACTGATAGTTACAGTAATGTCGTTCATACTAGTGGGAAAAGCAATGATGAAAAGTACCAAGCCTATTGCGTTCTACTTTAAGTTGCGCATAATCAGAAACTAAAACCAGTGATTTATTTCATTTCACAATTCTTCTTTTTGAATTGTTTGAATTAAGAGTTCATAACTTAGAAATATACCGCGTTTATTTTGCGATATACCTTTATTGTTTTCCACCTTCCTAGTGATTCGGAGCACTGCATAAGTTGACGTACATGTGTATAAAGTTTGACAACAGATCTTTTTATGACTTAATAATAATTGTAAATACTGCAAGTGGAAGAAGTTGACTTGCAAATTATATTGCACATAATAATGTGTACATAGAACTGAACTTGTCCAATATTTGGTTTTTGTATTCTGATCGTCTTGATCTTTTCAAGCTCCACTGATGTGCTACTCTCTGGCATTCATGCAGAGTCAAAACAGATCAACCTAAAATCATCATATCATGCCTAGCTGTATCGACAGGCAATTATTAGAAGCTCACTACACCCATCTGCAAGTTATCCAGTTATTCAGGGTATCTACGTGACATGGTATCATCACCCTGTTCCTCATTGGTGTTTGTCAGCAAAATACATTGTAAACTTCACCAAGACCTCATGGGCTGCAACTACAATATAGTGTCCCTGCTTAAGAGGGCTACACACGTAGTTCTCATGTTGCTATACAAGAAAGTAATTATTTCAAAGGATTAGGCCTATATTTTCAGGTTCTGCAAAAACAAAAATACTGGCAGTGCAGAGCAAAAATAAGCATTCTGCACACAATACAAAATTGGTGAAAACTTATCAAAATAACACAGCATTGTTGGCATAATGATGCAGCGTCCCCTTTTGTTTCCTGTGGGGATACATGTGTTGGCCCTGTCACGATTAATTCCAGAATAAGAATTATCTTTGCCTGCGTTACAGTTGTATAGCAGGCAAATGTGTCTAATCGGTTGAGGAATGAATTCTGGGAGGCGGAGTTACATAAGGGTAGAAAGGTGTGTCAAATTGCATAGGAAAGAACGTGCGTTTAACATAGAACGTACGTAGAACGTACGAGGCGAAGGTGTGGTGGGATCATTCTAGCTTGCGACTTCAGTTCAGTTAAGGACAAACTGAGGATGGATCAGCTTTAAAAATAGCTTGTGTTAAACGTGCGAAATGTTTGTTTTTGCTGGCAACCACAAGGTTTTCCAGAGTTTTTTGCTCATTGAGTTTTTCTCTGTTTTTAATCTAGTGGGTTTAGTTTCGGGAGTTTGTAACAGTGTTTAAAAATTCAATTACATGGAATTTGCGTAATTAGGTCTATTGTTTGTAATTAAACATTAAAAATCCAGCACCAACTGGTTGACTGCCCTTGCAAGCCATACCCTATATGTGATATATGTTCGTATATTATTTGGTGTGTGTGTCATAGGAAAGGATGTATCATTAGAATCGACTGGCAAAAGCAGTCTTGTCTGCTCAAAGAACAAGAGATACATGATTGTAGACATCATCAAAGCAAGTCTTACCCTGTCCAGATTTGTATCAGAGGCTTTGTTGAAGTTAAGGAGAGCAAAGAAAATGCAAGAGGCAACGTGAAAGATATCACAAAGGGTTCAACTGCACTCCTCGGAATCTGAACATGAACCAGCCAAGAATCTTGAAGGGTATCTGCTAATAGCTCATGTAATTAGCTTTCAAGTGGACAAGATTTCTTTGGCCAGAGTTTGCCATGGAATCTTCATTATGAACAACAGAATATTCAATATATTTTAAGACTATTTCAGTACCTTTGGTACCTATTACGCGAACGACCTTAAATATTGCAAGGGACAATATTCAACGGATGCGAAGGTGATTCAAAGGATTGAATGATGAAGACCTGATTTATGATTGGATAGTTTGTCATTGTGGGTATATGTACATGTACAGGTACACCAGTGCTTTCTAAGAGCTCAGTAGGAAAAAAATCACAAGCTTAGTCAGCTTTTAGTGAACAAATGACCTTCTGTTTATATTCAAATTATTTAGCTCAAATAATTAGGAAATTTGGATTGCCCAAAAGACAAATTGCAAATACCTAATGTAAATATTTACAGTGACTTGACACAAAAGTTCATCTAGGAAACAGCATCAGCTGACTAATTTTGTATCAAAGAAAATGACAGTATTTTATGCATTCCTTCCTGGTCATATTTAAATAAATGTTAATTCCATCAGCACTTGTACTACATTATGTATTTTGTAATCAATAAACAATTATCAATAAAACCATGGAGTGCACAGGCTGTTTCAGGCGCTACAGTGATTAGGCATGGCAGTTTTGGACACTACAGTGATTTAGTGTCCAAAATCTGCCATGCCTAATCACTGTAGTATCTAAAACTGCCATGCCTAATATTAGGCATGGCAGTTTTGGACACT
>NW_022144976.1:0-8270 GCF_000002235.5 Strongylocentrotus purpuratus | reverse complement strand
ATGACAATGACCTATTTCATGACTTGATCAATATAGGAGTGCTCCTTTAAGGGGACTTGGCGCCAAAGAAACACGTCTGGGTAGACGCACACATTTATCATAGGTTATAATGCTCCGGCTTGCATAATTAATCAAGGTGGTGCGGTAATTCTATCTACCACTCGGCCTGTTATGCGATGTACCTCCCTAGGATGCATCCCGTCTAGGTATAGTCGACATCATATCGGCTTTAAAGGCGTCGTATATACTTTAAAAGCGTGCAGTGAAGAAAGAAAAAAATCAATCATCGCAAACTTAACTGGAAATTTTCGAGTGTGTGTATATGTTTGTAGAAGGCTGAAAGTGGGGTGCATGAATAATTTAAAGTACACTGAGTGTCTCTACACAGGTTTTATATAATGCAGTGTACAGAAATAATATGTGCTTTGGTTTTATACTGTTTGTGTGTATTGTTCCTCGCGCGTGGTTCGCACGTCGTCCCATGTAAGTTATGTTGCATGATATGAAAACTCATTGTTTAATCTGCTTAGTTTTGTATTGGAAAAAAGCAACACTTTGTACCAGAATTATGTCATATATTAAACGATTTGAATGAAATTGTTATCTGAATAAGTAGTGATAAGAGTCCTCGTAAAAACATAGCTTAGTGCGTTCCGATTAACGGTAAATATTTCTTTAAAAATATCGAAACCTATAAATGCTGCTATCCCACAGCACACGTCAATTTTGTGCATATTATAATGACCAAGGCCTTTGGATAATATTTTAAAAAAAAATGAAGTGTGATTATCATGTTCGGTAAACACCGTATTATGGTGGACAGACTGCTTGTCATAATGGCCTGATCTGTACGGCAAATTTAGGGTGCTATGCATAATTGATGAGCCTGAGTGCAGGGGTAATTCACTTGAGAGGCAATTATTGCCTCAGGCAAGGTCTTGTGCACAGTAACCTTGAGAGCGCAAAACAGGCCCAGACATTACTTTTACTTTTTTTCTTCATTTTAACGTCCCATTTATTTTTCATCGATCCATAGCACACCTCTTTAAGCCATAACGACTCCAGAACATTGCACATTGGATTGATTGAAGACAAAATGGCCATACTTCCATTACCTTTTTTTCTGAGAGGAAATGAATAAAATGAGACGTGTGAAATGACTATGCAAGCATGTCGTGTTGGCGAATGATCTAGTTCGCATTCCACTGCGCATGTGCATGCAAATTAAGACTTGATGATTTTTCTCTGCACGTAAAACTGTTGTTGCAATCATAAAAACGATAGAAGTACATAAGGCCTACGCACAAATGAGACTGGTAAAACTTTTCTTTAAAATGGCCTTTACTGTCCATTCTTTTATTTTTAGAATGAGAACTCTCTTCAATATTATATTCTAGGTACCCACCATGATTTTTGCACATACCTGGTATATATATTATTTATCAAAACATCTTAAAGGGGTATTACGGCCTGAAATCTCCGAAAATGCTATGTTTTGGACTGTTTACTTATCCTATTTCAAAGGTGTGGTTGATTGAAACTTAAGTAATGTCTTGCCGTTCCCGAGAAAAGACGTGGCAGACATCGTGGCATACGCACACAGTCGTGTTTTTACTACACTCACGAGGACCGGCCCCTTCATTTCTTTTGTTTCCCTTTTGTTTGTACCTAACTTTTTCTCGACAGCTCTCATAAGGTTTGTACACGAAATTCTCCCGAGGACTAGTGCCCAGGTTCTCGAGCAGCGTCGGGCCCATTGTTATCGCACACACACCCCCATTGTCCCAGTCCTCGGTCCGTATAGGATAACCTGTACAAACGTATTTCCATAATGCACACATCACCACTACACCTTCTTGTTCCGTACTGTGGGGACTACGCACGAGTTGTTCGATGGTACTATGGGGACCGAAAACGCTGTGTGACAGCAGAAAGTCCCCATAACTCTGGTCCTAATTTGCCTTACAAAAAAAACCTCCCCATAACGCGGTGACGGCCCGCCCACAAAATAGTATTTCTCGCAGGTCCGCAGCATGCGATGCACTGGTGTTACGTGTTGCGGCAGGATTCACGACTAGCACCCAACAGCTCGATTTTTGAGAGTAAAAATTTTACCCCCGAAATTCGTTCTATCAAGTATAGGCCTAACACACAAACGCCCAGTTTTGAAAGGATGGTTTGGGTGGACGTTTATATCCTACTTTAAAATGGTCTTTCAAATTAACATCATTCGTTTCAAGTCTGTGTATCCATGGGCGTCGCCAGGGTTTTTTTTCTGAAGGGGGGCAAAGCACATCCCCCCCCCCGAAATCCCTGCACTTTTCCAGCATATTCTCGATTTATCATTTTTTGAGTGGGGGCAGGGACATTTGCCCCCCCACCCCACCCATTAAAATTAACAGCAATATGACTTCGCGCTCTTTTTCTTTCTCCCCCCTTCCCCCTCTTTTTTCCCTCCGTTTCGTCCCAGGGGGGGGGGGGGGGGGGGCAAGCGCGCCCGCTTGCACCCCCCTCTCGCGTCGCCCATGTGTCGTAGCAAATTGGGCGCATCCCTCACGTTATATCCCGTCGTGCGCGCGCGCTGAGTTGGGCGGCCGAACCGGCTCATGGGTAAGCATCCACGCGCATAAATGTTCGGATCGACCTGGATGTCACGAATGCGCGGTTTACAGAAATATTTTCTGAAATTCGGTAAATATCATTTGCTTTTGTGGCATTTCTAAGTTAAATTAAAATCATCATTGAGCACTGCGTCATTTGGATGAAATGACTAACACTACGGACCACGGATTCTTGGGGGGGGGGCGGGGGAAATTGATGGTTTTTTTTAAGCTGCCCGAGGGCCCAATACAAACGTGCCTTCTGCGCAACTAAACAACTTTATTTTCCCCAAGATCAAATCAATCGAGGTTCACAGATCCGTGGATCGACTGTTTTCGAATGTCGAGAGGAGTGATTTCTTTTTTATTTCTTGGTGCTTGCTTGCCAAGCACGAGCAGGCAGCTTAAACGTTCGACGATTTAGCATCAGGAGTCAGGAGATATAGGCGTCCGCGCGCGAGCTTGACACTTCCCCATTTGCCCAAACCAACTGGGAATCGACCACAAAATCCATCGCCGTATTTTTTTTCTTTCTCGCTTCCTGCGCGTGCCCTTCCGGCCCCACGCCATCCTCGAACCGTTCGTTCCACTCGCTGACCTAAAAATTAAGATGGGTTGCTTTCCCATCGTCTCGGGGCACTGATACCGAATACCCGCTGAAGTGAGGGTCCACTAATTAAGTTATTTGGCTAGCGAGAGGGCCTAGGGGTGCGGTAAAGGCAGCTTTGGACTTGGCACCCGGAGTCGCCTCCTGGGAACTGTGCTCCGAAAGCAAAATCTGCCCGTGTAACATGAATGTGCTCTCGCGCGGATGAGATGTCGCAGGGCAAAGGCCCATCCGTGGCGTTTCATGCACGGCAGTTAAGCGTCAGAAAGGTCTCAGAACTGATTGTGGTGGAGAGTTTGCCGAATATGGATGACAGTTTCAACAATGCTAAGTAATTAAATTTTATACCAAGAACGGAAACAAATCCGACCTGGCGTTGTTGGCACGCCTGCTTTTATCATAGGGAGGGGGACCTTTAGAAAGGATAGAGAGAAAAAAAATCTACTGGACTTGTCTCGTCAGTAACTGAGTTTGATTTGGTAAATTTTGTAGCGGGCAGATTTGGTATATATAATACAAACATAGTTACCTACATTGCTAACTGCATGAGCCATTTGAAAGCACCACAGAACTGAATCAAAATCGTGAATTGTTAACTACATAGTCTTGGCCCAAGTCTGAATCAAAATTGATGTTTGCTAACGCATCGGTCCATAGCAAATGCAGCCATCACGGAGGCACTGGCTGCTTTAGAAAACAAAAAAATCCAAAAAATATAGTCTTGGGCCAAGCCTAATTATGATAGACAAGGCAAGTAACACATATTGCTGCCCCGTCATAGCACAGGAGTTGTGCCTAACTTAAACTCTTCGGTCGGAAATTTAGTGAGGCACGAATGTGAAAGAGTTTTAGGAAAACTTATTGCTTAGAAGGCTCGCGTAGGGTGCCACGCTTCACGAATGCCTGTCAATCAAACAGCGTGCATGGCCAATGAGATTGCAACTGTTGGTCACGTGACCACGCCAGCTCAAGCAATCAGTGTTCATTGACCAATGAGATCGCAACTTTTGTCAGGTGACCACCCCAACTGTAGTTGAAACTCGGTCACATGCTCCGTTTGAAGTGTGCACACACCAAAATGTTGGAACGGTCCATTCGGCAACAAAACCATGTTTCTGTAGATAGAACCTATTACCCGAGTATCCTAATGGTGCCCCGAAGTGCAACAAACAACAGTTACATTAACACGATCAGCATTCTGAGATGCAATCAACTGCCGAATTAAAACAGGACCATGTTCTATTCGGTTGATTTCAGTACTGTTCTGTCTCTGTATCTTTACTGCAGCCTCGATTATGTTACGCCGTTGTATGGTTGCTTCTGGCACGATCTGATTAGCCGTCGGGTTGTTTTTAACCATGAACCAACTTCGGGGCGACGGGGGAAAAAAATCAATAGATTGAGCAGGTGTATATAGTGCCGTAATAATTAGCCTACAATCATATCACCTACCACCATACGCCAAGCTTTAGTTACCAACCTACGAAAATGTGGAACGCACCTGCGGCTGTTTAATGTCGTGAATGACATCCTTCCATTTTACTAGTCCTGTACGACAGCAGGGAATGATTTCTTCTAAGTAAACATCAAACAGTTGTGTTTTTCTTTTAAATGGTATTTCAGGTCAATTAAGACCTGTTGCCTTGTTGTTTGTGTGCGATGTAGGGCTGATATCATTACTCTTAAACTAGGTTATTGGGTAAGTAACGAGAGTGTGTGTATTTCCGAAAAGGATGTATTCTATACACAGTATAGTCTAGATTTAGTATAGTCGTAATTTTTGGAACTTAAGCTCACTCTTAGCCCATAAATCTGTTTTGGCTTTGTACATACCGTCACCGTTTTCACGAACAGCCATGATGTTGATTTTGAAGAAAAAAGTTTTCGAGAAAATTGCAAAAAGAAGTTTCTCATATTTTAAAACTTCAAGAAATACTACTTTGCAACAAACTTTGTGCTGTTATTGTGCAGCAAGGAAACCATCACACGATTCTACGAGAGCTGAAGTTTTACATGAACTCGGTAATAAGATTTATACAGCAGTTAATTAGTGAAAATTAATTAGTAAAAATATGTGGCTCTTCGTGAAAACGCAAATTCAGGTTTCCGACATTTGGCTCTTTCTGTCAACGTCAACCTCGTCCCCAGTGCTTACTTATTTCCAACCGCGTTTCCAATAGTAAACCCTGGATAGGAAACTTTCTTCCTGTATCCTGATTGGATACCGCAATTGGCTAGTAATGGATTTTTATCGTGTACTTGGTGTTATTATTCACAACGTGCAGTACGTGTTTTCGCGATCATTCGTCCACGCCTTCTCGAAAATACTAATTTCCTTCCAATTTGCTCATATTAATATGAAATATGATACTGCATGTTGTCTCGATAAGATCGTAACAGTTTGATTCAAAAATCGTGTTTTCGTAACTCACGCCGTGCTCGCGCTGCTACGAATTGACTCTGTTTTTACCCCAGACACCGCATACAAAAACAAACGCTAATGTGTAACGCATATCCAGGCACCAGACTGTTCCTCATTTGCATACGTGTTCAAAAATCTTGCACATGCAAATGATCCAATACCAGGGTGAGAGAGCAGGTAGTGGTGGGCACGTACTGCTCGACACCCTGGGGACGAGGTTGGTTCAACGTGTATTTCCATAGGCGCGCGTGAGTACGCGCGCGCAGCTGAAAATGTAACAAGATATGTGCTCTTCGTGAAAACGCAAATCTCATTTAACCTACTTTTACGTATTTCCGTGCAATGGGTTTTTTTCGCGTTCAGAGGGCCAAAATGTATGTGGCTCTTCGTGAAAACGCAAAATGCATTTATCGAGATTTCTGCCCCTTGCAACATTAAATGAATGGTCTAAATCTGGCACATTGTGTACTGTGTAGACCAGATGCATGAAAGACGACCAGTGAAAAGACATTCGGAATCACTTAAACAGAATTGTGTTGGCTTTGGATAGCTTTACTACGCTTGCTTTATTACGGTAGTAGTATTTTGCCCTAAATCTCAGTAAACCGTAATTCATACTCCCCCTGGACTTCTGTTCTAACACGAAACAGCCGTTTGCAAAGTAAACAAGAAGATTTATCCGGTGGGTTTGATTACCGCCGATGAGACAGAGGTTGAACGCCAAGATGCATTTCGCAGCATGATAGGATTCGATTTCATTTAGCTTCCACGGAAATCAATATATTTCACAGGGGAAGAGGATGATAAAAAAAAATACAGGCCAATTTGTTGACAGAGAAGTTCTCAAATAAAGTAAGAAAATATATTTGTTCGTCTCCTGACGAATTACTTGCAGTTGATTTGTAACCAAACGTATTATTCATCAGGTTGCAATTTCATATGGCGCCCGCTGTTTTTAAACGACTTTATTTCCAAAAATCAGGCCTACTGGTCAAAAATCTGCCATTCATAATGGGGCTGGTGACCGTGCTACTAGAGTTCTACAATCAAGCAAATAAAACAATCTTTCTTTGCTTCTGCACTGAAAGATTTGTCCACACACACCGACAAGTTGATGTGTCCCGTTTATGTTGACGGATGCCGGATCCCGGATCCATATTGTACTGATTATGTATGATTATGAGTGCCAGTATTGCATATTATCAGGCCCTTTTAGGCATTACGTTTTTAGCCCGGGGTTCCAAGAATGAATGCTTCAAAACCACGTATACACAGTACATTACCGATGATATCATCATAATTAATATCCGAAAACCGTGAGCTCGGTGTTGTGTAACATTGTGCCCAGACGAAAAAAAAATGGTTACGGCCTTGGCAGACCGCCAAAGGCGCCAAATGAACAGGATGGTTACAGGGCCTAAGCAATGCACATCAATTGGCGCTGATGAGTATACGATGATGATGATGATGGTTGGTGCACGGTGAATGCTGCAGGGGACGCAATCAGTCTCCTCGTGAGGTGTCCTTCCGCCGCATCAGTCCCGCGTGTCCTTGCGACGGAAAGTAAATTTCTCTTCTGCAACCGAGTATAGTCACGTACCAAAGTACGCATGCCTGGAAAAATATCACGTGATTGAAATAATATATAAACCACGTGATATGTTTCACGCGTGCGTATAGACCTTTCTGCCCTTGGTTGGCAAACTGCATTTTTGCCAAACACGGCCTGCAAAACTATGGAAGGTCAAACACTGCAAAAATGAAGAAGAGTTATTACAGATCACCAAAATATTATTTGATACTTGAAATACAACATTTTCAACAAAGCTACAAAATAATTCCTACATATGCCTTTCTTCTATGTGGTGATGGAAAAATATGTTGCCAACCACGGCTTCAATTTGTGCGCTTACGGCAGCCATACAAAATGGCGCCAATGTTTACAAACAAAAGAAAGGCCTATTATTTGGATTTCGTGGCAAATATTGAAGCACCATCGTGTCTAGTCGTCAATTTACCTTAATTCCTGATTAATGGCTCTCAGGAGAATTTGTTAGGGAGGTTAGTTCGAAAGAGTTTCCGTTAACAACTGACGCATGCGCATTGTGGTCAGTGACTATACTTGTTTGCAGATAAAAATGTAATCGCCGGCTGGAACGGAGGCACGGTTGATTGGAGCCAGTCAACGGTGACAACTCGCAGTGTTTACCCAGACACCGAAGCATGCAACAGACTGCGTGTGACTCCTCATCAATTCAAGTCATGGCAAGTGTGTTATTTGTATTTCCTTAAGAGTATCATATTCATAATTGACGAAACATGAGACTTCTGTACATATTCATTCAAATAACACTTTCAAAATCGCCTGTAATTTTTTTGTCATTGAATGGCTGACTGTCACTTGTAAGCCGGGCAGTGCTCGAATAGGGGTACCCCTAATGCCAATGATTTGGCTAAATCTGGCCCATTGTGTGGACCAGATGCATGAAAAGACTTCCAGTGAGTAACCACTCTGAATCAATTGAAAATATATCCGTGCACGCTGGGACCGGTTTAGCTAGGCTTGTCTTGTCTCGTTGGTACAGGCAACCGGTGATACAACACTGCGAGGAGGCTTGGTTGAAAGGCGAGGGATGCAAAT
>NW_022144975.1:0-8272 GCF_000002235.5 Strongylocentrotus purpuratus | reverse complement strand
AAGAAATGGCTCCTGTATATGTGCAAGGATTGAAGTTAATTTCAAAGACGATCCATTCAACATTAAGAAATTCATTTGCAGTTTTCTGACTAGCTTTGGTCAAGGCGTCGTCTTTATTCGTCCGTTCGCGGTAAACGATCGGCGGCATATCCTCGTTATGCAGTGCATTAAAAATTCATGCTGCCACTAATTTTATGCAATCATTTGGTCCAATCATCCGTGAAAGCTTACGTTTTTCTTTATTTTGCGCTAGATTTCCAGCGAACGACCTCATATGTGAATACAGATAAGTGTAGTCGGGGCTCATATGTGGAGTGTCCAATCACACGTTGTTAAATCTCGACGTCATCAAATCATTTGCAGCTATTCGCCCTTTTGCGGACGTGTCAGAAACCACATTTTTTGTGCATTGGTGCTGTGTGTAATGTGAGACATCGACACACAACATTGTGTATGTGTTATGTACGGTACATGTCTCGCCGGCCGGTACCACCGCTAGCTAACTATATGCAAGTTTCCACGCAACGAATCGACCAATAAGAAAACGACTTTTAAGGTTAGGCTATTCGCATAATGAGCACCACCCCCAAAACCTCACATGGAGGATTGGACCAAGGCGTTCGTCGGGATCCAAATGATTTGCATAAAATAGTGGCCGCATGACTAATGAGGTTGCTGTCCTGCGTTGTAATTTTAATGCAATGCATAGCGAGAATATGCCGCCGATCGTTTACCGCGTTACGTCGAAGAATGACGAGCGCCTTGACCAAGGCTATTTTCTGACCTGAATTATCGGTCGCTTCAGGAGTTGTCCATGTTGGATACCCGACAGCTTCTCCAAGGGCTGTGTTTATTATGATGTCACCAGGACAGCCGTTGGTGATGTTGGGAGGATCAACATCTGAGAGAACATAGCAACAACAACAAAATATCAAAAGATCTATCCTCCGTAAAGTTGTGTCAAGTCTAGTTTTTTTTTAAACTGTCATTTTTTAATTTCACATAACACATTGATACCAGTAAATAAAGATACCTTTTTGGGACTTGATCACAGAGCTCGTATCAGGAGCTTGCGACACCATCACGGTGTCTTTATCAACTGGTGTTGTTGCGTTGTGAATTTAGGACTATAAAATACTGACCCACTGGTAGTACTGGGCATGCCTACGTGAGTATTACGAACGTTCAACCAAAAAAAAACAGTAAGAGGCACTGGATTTTTAGAAGTCCAAATTTCATGTGACACTGGAAAGCGTTTATAAGACCAGCTACCATGTCTTTATCATCCGTTAAGACCAGCCACGTGACGGGCTCTCAACCAATAGGAATGGGTGAACTGTCTTAGGTATTTATGAATATTATTTATATATTACATTGTGGCAAACGTACCGACGACTTCAATGATGTAGCTGCAGGTAGCGTTGTTACCAGCGCTGTCCTCTGCATACACCGAGACCTCCGTCAAACCGATAGGATAAGAAGACAACTCGTTGGTGTAACAACAGTTGCTAACCCGCTATTGTCATCTATCGCTACCACGTGGTGATCCTCAAGAACCAGGAATCTGAACCAGGGTCGTTGTCGAAGGAAAACCTCGCCGGACAGTCGTTATCGAAGTGAGGAGGTGTCATGTCGTACGCTAGAAAGTTCAAAAATACAGCACGTAAAATGATCCCCCTGGCATGGTGGATGTGACCCTAGATGGCCTTTGACATGCTGCTCTACCAAAGGAAGCTGCCTTTTAATGAGCAAGTGCCCTTTTTTAGTGATGCCCCCTCCCCCCAGTTTGAAAGCCATTCCGCTGCCGCTGGTTGTATAGCCAGTTTATCAGTCCTTCTGATTTGAAAATCACAGGTGTGTGGAAAAAAGCACACCTGGATTTTTTTAGGCGTGTGATTTTTCTAGGCGTGTGATTTTCTAGGCGAGTGATTTTTCTAGGTGTGTGATTCTATGGTCCAAGCTGGGATACATTTCATAATACATGTATTCATCTTGGTTTACAATAAAACCATTTTCTCTTCACTGACGTACTTTATTTTTCACAAATTATGAAATAAAATTATGCTGTAAATGTATGCTGAGGTGTGCAGTACGATTATTTGATTATGC
The DNA here is from genome assembly GCF_000002235.5 of Strongylocentrotus purpuratus. Taxonomy (NCBI): domain Eukaryota; kingdom Metazoa; phylum Echinodermata; class Echinoidea; order Camarodonta; family Strongylocentrotidae; genus Strongylocentrotus; species Strongylocentrotus purpuratus. Next base: position 6,163 of record NW_022144975.1, on the reverse strand, counting down.
GATTATTCGCACTTCTTGGAAGGCTTTTAGGCGTGTGATGGCGTGGGGATGTGATCGCACGCCTCAAACAGAACGACTGGTTTATCATTGATGAAAAAGCATTTAAACTGTTGTTCACGATCAAATCTTCTTGTCTAGTTTCGGTTTGCGGTAACACCATGTGGTAATAACTACGGTACCGTTCGCTTAGTACATTTAGATCTGATAAGAACAGTCTGATTAAACACAATGCCCAGCAGACAACCAATCAGAATCCACCAACACGAGCACCAGTCATAACACATCCCATTCACACTCCCAATCGTAACACAGCCTACTTTAAGGAGCAGCATCTCCAACTCTCCTTAGTCTCCAGACGATGACTAGAGCAGCTAGTCGAAATGTCCAAAACTTATCTCACTCAGCCTCAGTGAAGATAAATGCGAGAAGTCCCACCACCTTTCAAACGTACTTAGCGAAAGTAATAATATTAATAACAATAATAATTTGGGAGGCTAATCATCCTTACTCACAGCTGGTATGCTGAATTGCGAAGGATGCGGCTACAACGTGGTCGGGCCGCTGGCACATGAAGGCGCCTATGGCTGCCGGCCACATCGACCCATATATGACCACGGAGCACAGCCTGAGATCGAAAGTGTTTGATTTTTCCGGAGGGAGGAAAACCGGATGGCCCGGAGAAAAACCCTCGTGGCACAGGAGAGAACCAACGCACAACTCTACTCACATGCGATCCGCGGCCAGGATTCGAACCGTGGTCACCTTGGTGAGAGGCAAGTGCTTACGCACAAGCCACCCAAGTAGCAGTGTTGTAGTCGAGTACTTTTTCCAAGTTCCGAGTACTTTTTTCCAAGTTCCGAGTACTGCCGAGTACTGCCAAGTACTTAGGTAACCGAGTACAAGTATGAGTACTTGTACTTCGGAGTATAGTACAGGTCTCCGAGTATGAGTACTTGTACTCCCGATTACAAGTACGATTACGAGTACTTGTACTTCCGAGTACGAGTACTTGTATTCCAAGTACAAGTACAAGTCCTTGTTTTTCTGAATACGGCCATACAGCGAATGGTTATTGTGCGTACTTGGCCCAGGCCCAGTTAGACCGATATACAGACCCACTCACGACTAGCTGTTAGATGTGTTTGTCCAGACGTGCACAGAGGAAAATCAGGAAACTTTGATTCTCCACAAGCCAATCAACAATTTCAAAAATGGAAGTATCGATAAATATGGCCTGGTGAGTCAAGCTATACCACATTATTTTTGAGTACTGCTATTCAAGTACAAGCACTTTGATGATCGAGTACAATTTCGACATGTCAAGTATGAGTACTTTGCTGCCCCAGTACGAGTACCATCATTTCAAGTACGAGTACTTTGACATTCGAGTACGATTAGAGTACGAGTATGAGTCCTTCAACACAGGAAAGTAGATAATAAAACAGGACAAGGTCCTTTTAGAACTAAGCCGGACTGTTCTTATCACAACTGAATCTACTAAGCGACAGTAGTTATCACCTCATGGTGTTACAGCAAACTGAAACTACAATGATACTCCACCATGCAAAGTCTAAAATCTGTAGTCTTCTCGTAACTATTCCTAATCTTTCAAGTTCATGTATTTGCAGATTAAAGTATGCATCATTGGTTTAAAGGGAAGATACAACATTTGCAAACACCAAAAAACAAATATCAAATTATCACGAAATACATTACTGACATTCTAAAGCATCCTTTAAAATCGTGGTTCCTGGTGTGCTGACATTTTGAAGAGAAAACTGTTTTTTTTCTAACGCTGGTCGGCCGACCAGCGTTGGAGAAAACTGGCTTTTTTCCAACAACTGTTCCTAATTTTTCATATTTTAGTTATTCTGACTTTTCTTTGCAATTGATTACACACCTATGAAGGGGTACAAGCCTGTTAGAGTGATTCTCTGACCTTACAATTCCCCAAAGTGAATTAATTGCTCCATTTCATCTTAAATGGGGTCAGGGAACCAGACTACAAGAACATGATTGGTTTTCTTGGTTTTTCCAGCATCTACAAGCCCAAACGTGAAACAAGTCAGTTTAACAATTTTTTCCTCTAACATATTAATCCTCCAAATCCATTTGTTTCTGAAATTCCAGCAAAGCAAATGTTGTACATTCCCTTTTAGTTCATCTCATACTTGTGGCAAAACAAAAATCAAGTAGTACTACCCACCACGGACTTCCACCATGACGTGCAGACTGCAGTATTGCCCGAAGGATCCGCCCCAGTTATAGTCACTGGATAAGTCCCCACAGACTGCATCTGATTGTTGGAAATGGGAGTGGAACTCACGGCAACCTCAATGCCGGAGTTATCGGTGAAGTCTGGTTCCTGCCACCCAACGGTGACGGTGCTCGACATCGAAAGCTGCATGACGAAGACCTCAAAGTCTGACGGGCAGTTCTGAACATCAGGGCTTTCCATGTCTGCAAATTAAAAGCAAAGACATTTTGAAGTAATCTCTCGTGTAAAGAAAGTCAATTCTGTCAAGTTGCGACTGCTTTGTATTTGATTTGTGATTGACTTTGGATTGCCATCTTTTTTTCATTCACTTACCATAAACTGTAACTGTAAAAACGACACTCTGCCAGATTTAGTGCTTCGTCGACGGCGACGTAAACTACCTCTGTCGGCCCGATCTCGAATATGTTGCTCCTTTGAAGTCCTATCACCTCGAACCGATCCTGAATTGTCGACAGCTGTCGGTTCATCGTAGGATGCACGTCCAAAGGGCTCTCCGAGATCAGTGGTATAGTTCAAATTCCCCGGACATCCGTAAATAACAGGATTTTCAATGTCTGCGAGGAACAATAAGCACCGTTGATGAAAAAGCCAAAAATAAATATCATTTTAAATATAACATAAACAATAATCTTTCTCACGTACTCAAATGTTTCTCTACAAAGAATACCGTATGTATTTTTGTGTTTTGATTGACTTCTGATTGACTTGTGATTGACATGTGATGGACCTGTGATTGAATTGTGATTAATTAGTGATGGACTTGTGATTGACTTGTGATTGACTAGTGATTGACTAGTGATTGACTTGTGATTGTCTTGTGATTGACTTGTGATTGGACTTGTGATTGACTTGTGATTGACTACTGATTGACTATGATTGACTAGTGATGACTTGTGATTGACTAAAGATTGACTTGTGATTGACTAGTGGTTGACTTGTGATTGACTAGTGATTGACTTGTGATTGACTTGTGATTAACTTGTGATGACTTGTGTCCAGACATGTGCTTGACTTGTAATTGATTTGTGCTTGGATTGTGATTGACTTGAAATTGACTGGTGATTGACTAGTGATTGACCTGCTTTTGAGTTGTGATTGACCTATATTGAAATGTGATTGAAATGTGATTGACATGTGATTGACTTGTGATTGACTAGTGATCATTGAGGACATTACACCAAAGTTTCTTAAATCGCCTGATGTTTACCACCGACTTCTTTATGTTACATATGGCATCTAGGCCCTATTATTGTTGAAAATTCTTTCGCGTGGGCGTCAGGCGTCCTCGGCGCACAAATGCTTTCAAATTTAACTGGCGATGGTCTCCCAGACTAATACCCACCCCCAATAACTTTGGATCATTCAAAATACGCAGTGGATGGACCGGGAACCATTCTAGGTCTCCCCCAACTCTCCTAGGCCATTGAAGGGGTACTTGTGCACAAAGGCCATAGCACAACTCGAGTAAAATCCAACACCAGATGGTCCTGCATAGATCCCAATGGTGTTAAATTTAACACCGCTGTAGTGTACCTCTAAATCTACAGATGTCCAACTGGGAGCTATTGGGTTATCGCCATACATTCATAATATGAGTTATCTTACCGATTATCGTTATGGTGAAATGACAGGAACCATTATTTCCCGCCGAGTCGGTCCCTATCAGTTTCGATAGTGACCGGGCCTAAGGGAAACAGCGCCCCCTGTTGGATGTCCCGAGGTTATTGCGATTGGCAGATCAGGAATGTTGTCTGTGGCGGTTGGGTTTGGCCAGGATACCGGCCCGTAGGATCGGTTGAAAAGCGTGGGCATTGTCATGTTGTCTGGGCATGTCAACACCGGCGGGATGTTATCTGCCAAAAAGCAAAATGTAAAACGGATTTGAAACTCGGAGACGACGAGACAAAACCAAATTGAACGGGCATTTCGAATTGAGCTGGGACCAATTATCAGTGGTCTCGCAGAACTGTCCTGGATCCCATCAGTATATTTTTAATTTATTATTATATTTTTTTTTTTTAGTAACTATTTCCACAAAAAATAGACAGGTCTGAATGACAAATAATTGAAAACCAAGCCAAAAAAAAAACATTACAATGCATAGATTCTTGCTTTTTCCTCCATTTCGAATAAACACAAGAATTAGGTAAGAAGGTAAGAATTTCTTAGTGCTAAGAAGATTTCATTGGTGGGTAAGTACGAAAGAGTGTCATAGGTATATCCATTAATCGAATACATCTATGACACCAAAAACCCCAGAAAACAGTTAGCAAACAGAACGAAATAACAGCTCTAAAGATGTAGGACACTAAGGCTTTGAGTCCGAGTCCGGGTCATTTGTCTTAGTGACCCGAGTCCGAGTCATTTGCCTTCATGACTCGAGTCAGAGTCAGAGTCACGAAAGTGGAAAACTGAGTCACGAGTCATACTAGTCTGTCTGTCACCTTCAATGAAGACTGTTATGTTGCAGGATGCCACATTCCCTGCCCTGTCTGTGGCAAGTAGGTGACGATAGTCGACTCCACCGCGGGAAATTGCGAGTTATTGGCAGGAGTCGTCTCAATGAGTATCTCCCCTGGTACGTTATCTGTGACATCAGGGGCTGGCAGGGAGACGGCCCAGTAACAACTCCATCTGGGATGTCCAGGAGAACACCTGTTGGGCAGGCTATCTTGGGCGGTTCATCATCTAATGAAAGGATAAACAGATGCATCTGTTAAAGGTAGAGTACATCATTTGCAGCTGTCGACAAAGTTACTGGCAAAAATGTTGTTGAAAAGCATACTTGTTTAAAGATAGTAATGGTACTAAAATCCCTGTGAAATCATTCTTTCTGACATGCTGTTGTTTTTAAGAAAACAATAAAAGAAGATCATTTCCACAGATGCGTCTACAGACGCATTTTTGAAAATTTCTGTTTTAGTACAAGTAGTTCATTTTTAATGGGTGCGCGCAAGCATTGACACGCATGCATCGTTGCTATTCGTTGGTTCAGTGCATGACACCGTGTAACTGCTATCGGCTGAATGAGAACGTTTCCCAGACCTGATTTCAGGAGAAATTCAAAAACATTTCTCGGCAACTTTGAATTGAAATCAGGATTCTAGAGTACGGAGTGAGTAAAAAAAAAAGGAAACCCAAATGTCGGGACCTTGTTTTAGTGAAGTTCTGCATGTAGCACTTTCAAAATCTAGGATATGAAAGCCCAATTGATAAGCATTCTTTTAGTACAAGAATCATTCAAATCACTGATGCACTTTTCAAGTTATGGAGTTTTAACACAACCGTCGTTTTAAAGTTCTGTCAGCAGATCACAAAAAAGATGTGCGTTCTTTCAGTGAAACAAAAACAATTGCCACACATCCTTATGTGATTTTGTTTTCGTTTTGCTAAAGAACACTGACCTTTTTTGTAATTTGTGGACAAAACCTTAACACAGCGTTTGTGTTTAAAACTCCGTAACTTGAAAAGTACATGAGTGATTTGAATGATTCATGTACCTAAAGAAAGCTTATGAGTTGGACTTTCATATCCTACATTTTGACAGTGCTACATGCAGAACTTCACTAAAACAATGGTCCCTACATTGGGGTTTCGTTTTTTTTCTACTCACCCTGTATTGTTTTCCTTGGAATACACAGCTCAGGAGCTGAATTGCAAAGGACAATGCTACAACGTGGTCGTGCTGCAGCACGACAAGGCACCTCTGGTGGCCAGCCATATGACCCTTGTTTGACCACGGGGTACAGCAAGAGATCAAAAGTGTTGTTGTGTTTTTTTTCTTCGGGAGAAAAACCGGAGGCCCGGAGAAAAACCCTAGTAGCACAGCAGAGAACTAACGCACAACTCTACTCATATGGTCCAGCCGGGAATCGAACCCGGGCC